>NC_137971.1:66656391-66935838 GCF_963924665.1 Micromys minutus | reverse complement strand
CACAGCGTGAGGGATGGAGGGAAGTGGGAGAGAGAGAGAGATCTCATGGAAGAGCCTCTCACTATCCAACTGCAAGGGAATGTGTGGAGGCTTTGAAAGCTGCATCTGTCTTCATCCAGGTCTCCATGGAAACCTTGAAACCAGACATGAAGCCCAGCTGACTTATTTGTCTTTTCAATGAACAGTCACAAAAGAACCAAGTCCCCAGGGCTATGAGTTAATAAGACAAAGACTTTTCAAATAGACGTGTACAGCACTTCTCTGCCAAATATGACACTCAGGTATACCAGGGATTTTCCCTTCACATGGCTAAATGTACTTATATGAAATGATACTTATGCTGGGGCCAACTATGGGACAATGTCTGAAGAGGGAGCACTATATATAAATTCTGCATGCTACGCTATGATAATAATGATAATAGTGATAAAATAGCAATGGCCACCATTAGTTGAATACTTACCTTGAAACTGGGTTTTCTCCAAATCACCCCCTATAATGTGCAGAACGTACTGATACTTTTATAGGTATCTAAACATCCCGATCTTCCTGAGCTCACTCAGTTCCTTTTGATGGACAGTGCTCTGTGTCAGTTGCCCTGCAGCATCTGCTCTGACCTACCATGTCTACACCTGTTTGCCTTTTCCTGGCTAATGAGATCACATTCCCCCTTCCACTAAGTGTAGGTAGTATTCTATGGAGCCCCAGTGAAAAACAGGTGGCCCAGGTGCTCCCTGGTGCCTTCTTTCACCTAATCATTCTATCTTACAGATGACACATGGACCAAGTTAGTTCTAGGTAGAGCAACCCAAGAACACCAGTATGAATAGGCAGGTATTACACCAGAGTCAGGGTGTAGGACAGCCGTTTCTTTTGCTTGTTCACTCTGAGAAATGGCGTGTCACTACTGCTGTCTACATCATGAGCTTACAAGAACATCCTGCCTCTGCCTCCTGAGTAGCTGGGACTCCAGGCATGTGTAGACATACCTGACTTAGGATGTAGTTTCCAGGTTGTCAGTTACTCGCTGGCCAATTGCTCTGTAACTAGCCTCTCCAGAACATGGTAGCTTAAAACAAGAATAATGTCATGATATCTCTCTCAATTTCTCTCTCTCTTTCTGTGGCTGTCTGTCTTGTATGTGCACTGGTGCTTTGCCTGCATGTCTGTCTGTCTGAGGGTATCATATTCCCTGGAACTAAAGTTACAGACATGTGTGAACTGCAATATGGGTGTTGGGAATTGAACTTGGGTTCTCTGGAAGTATGGCCTTTGCTCTTAGCCACTGAGCAATCACCCCAGCCCTGTCATGATTTCTCATGACTTTTGTGCTTTAACTGTGACCAACCAGGACACTCCCTGCTTCCTGTGATAATGCTGGGCTACATCCCAGCTCAGCAGAACCAGCATCTAATGCTGGATGTTGACTGGGCAATTGTCGAGATCTTTGCCTTCTCTAGGACTTTCCCAGATGTGGCCAGTGAGCCCTAGAATCGAGCCTTAGCAAGCCCTCTGCTTGTCAGCCAGAAATATTACACAAACAAAATCATATTTTCCTTGGTTATATCACCCACATGACTCTGAAAGTGCCCTAGAACATGTGTATAATCAAAGTTCATTCTGTTCTGTCACTAATAGTATTGTGTGGTATGGATGCACCCCTGTTTTTTAAAATCAACTTTAACTGATGCCCGAAAGTATAAACAAATGTACATAAATACTATGTGTTTATTGCAGTATTTTTAAAATCCATCTACTTGTTGGTAGAGTATTTAGTTGCTTTCCAGTTGGGTTCTGCTACAAAGAAAGCTTCTGTGAATATATTCTTCCATGAGCAAAACTCCTTTAGTGTAAAGCTCATGAGTAGACTTACTGTTTACTTCTGTAGTGTAACTACTGAGCTAGGTTATTAAGTGAGCCTGCATTTTAATATTGAAGAACCAGCACATGGTTCTCCAAAGTTATTGAGCACTCAGCCTTTCCAATAGCTATACATGAGAATCATTCTCCTCTAAGTGATGGCTAATTAAGGATGTCAAATTGGCCTGATCTGGAATCAACACAAGGCACTGGATACTCTAGTGACAGGTTCTCTTAATCAGAACTTTGCTTTTTGCTGGCTTGCCCTCACTCTTTCTGGTCAGTTCATCTACCTTAATTTTTTGTTCTATTGTTGCTTTTTTGAGATTTCAGTGTGGATAGACCAGCAGCTCTCGCAGAATCCTCTAGGCTGTCAGCACCAGATTGGAACAGCAAAGCAACTACTGAATTCTCAGCCCTTCTAATGTGAAGCAGTAGTTGTTCAACTACCCAGACCCTATCATGTAGGCAAGTCTATTAAACTCCCCTTATAACATGTATGTCAGAATAAGATAGACAGATAGATAGACAGACAGACAGACATTCAGACAGATAGATAGAGAACACTAATATTGAACTATAACACATTATTCCAAGATTCAATGACTAAAAAATATATCATATTCCAAATCACATGTCTATAAACAATCTCACGCTAGTGTTTTCTACAATGTTCTGAGACCCAATCTTCCTGTTAGAAAGTAGGAACAGGAGTTCTGGAGAGCTGGCTCAGTGGTCAAGAACACTCTTTCCTCATGCAGAAGACCCAGATTCAGTTTCCAGCACACATGTGGTAGCTCACAGATACCTGTAACTTCAGTTGCAAGGGATCCAATGCCCTCTTCTGTCCTCCCAGGGCACCAGGCTTACAGATGGTGCATATAATTATCTGTGGGAATAACATTATACACAGGAAATAAAAGTAAATAAAAGCCAGAGGCCAGCTCTGGAGCTTTGATTCTCTCTTGAAGGGGAAAGAGCATTAGGAATGAAGGGAAGTGGGAGACTTGGTCTTGCAAGACATTAAGATTGCTTTCCATAATACTGATTATCTATCTTGACTTTAAGTTACTCTGAAGCCAGAACTACAGACCTCTGGAAAAATTAACACCACTGCTTAACAGTAAAGAGGTCCATTGTTTTTTTGTTTTATTTTTTTGTTTTTTGTTTTTTTTTTTTTGTTTTTTTTCTTCATAGGTCCACTCTTCCTGTGCCTGGCCCAAAGACTGGGGGTTCATCTAACTCATTGTCAGCTAGGGAAAGTCTCTTGAAAGAAAAAAAAGGAGAGCCTTATAAAATGAGTCTAATCTCTATTTCTAAGGGAAAGTAAAAGGGGGAAGCCTATCAGACTATATGTTCTCTTAATTTAATTTCTAAGATACTCTACTACCCTGCGCTTTTTGTTGTTCTAGTCCATTATACATTTTCTCAGAACACATGATCACATGGTATTCCAACAATCAAAAAGTTCACTTCAAGTTTAAGCATAAGTGGCAAATTATAAATTGAATAAGAAGGATAGAACAGAGATGTTTACATGTGTTCTCATTAAGACTAGTTATCTATCTAGACATGCATTATCTGTCACTAGCTCCACAGGTTCATTGAGACTTTAAAACTATAATTTTTGTGTCTAAGCATGGAAGTTTTGTATAGATGAGACCAGTCAATATTTTCTTTTCTGTCCTTGTACCTACAATAAATCATTATTTCTTTTCATGACCTTTGGTTAATTGTTTCACAGCTCTTAAGGAAATGCCTGCTTTCTATCTCAGAAGCAATTAACTCATGACACTTGGAGACTGGCAGAGCTCTAATTGCAGAATTCATATCACAGAGGGCCTTAATTGCAGTCCTATTATAAAAGGCTTAATAATTATTGGAATAATTTTTGGAATTCTTATGGAGTCATCATTAGGAATTAAGAAATCATCTGTTTGTCTGTATAGCATCACTACAACACAGTACATCTTCATTGATCTGCAGAAAATCTGCCCAATAGGTTGGGCTAATGCCCAGGGATTATTTAGTTCAATAATGACAGGAAAAGCATATCAATAACAGAGGAATCTAATCCTCAGATTTGTCCTTCAGGCCTGGTGTCCAAGGGCACATTCATCATAGTTCCACAGTAAAACATCTCTGAAAGACAACCTGCTAGCCTTTAGCCTCTCCTAGACGGCTCCTGGCAAATAAATCTTTACAAAAAGAAAAAAAATAAAGGAGCCATCTGTTAATGCAGCTTCAGTAATTTAGAAAGTAGAATTCTCTGAAGTGTTTCTGAAACCCAGAAGGAATTTAAAAAAAAAAAAAAAAAAAAGGAGACACAACTTTAACACTTAGATCTCCTCTGGTCTGCTCAAAAGTATGTTATAGTGAGAATTCTGAAACTCTGGTTACTTTAAAAACATAGAAATTTATGTGTATGTTTTTTTTTTTAATCCCAGGTGTGGGGATATGGGGCTGCTTCACACTGTCTGCAGCATCTGACTATGATTTGCCTCTTGCTCTGCAGAGGCCTAGTTTTGCTAGATGCAGATAGTTTCTGCAATGTGTGTCCTTTGGGATTCTGGGAACTTTTCAGTGAGTACATAAATACTAGGGCTCCCTATAGGCAGGCTTGGTGGTTGGCCATCATTTAGTGAGATTGGCTGTAGTTTGTTCGTAGTCCTGTTCAAAGGAGAAAAAATAAAAAGAAATCGGATTCAGGGATATATTCTCTCTCCCTTCCTCCCCTTCTCCCCCCTCTCCCTCCCCTTCCTTCTGTCCATCCCTCCCTCCCTCTCTATTTTTCTTTTTCTTTTATATAGTGCTAGAGGGAGAAAATGGTGGGGGGAGAAGGGTAGGTAAAAGAACCCACAAAGTAGCAAAGACAAGCTATTATCTGTCATCTGAGGTCTATGACGAATACCCCACCTCTGAGAGGAAAATGAGGAAGGGTTCTGTTTGGAGAAATGTTCCTAGCAGAACCCTTCAAAGAAAGTTCTTCCTCCACAGACACCCAAGCTTTGCCATGTCAGCTGTTGGGGAATGCTAAAGCACCAGCCTGTAAACACTATCCGATAAGACTTAGTAGTATAGAATTTGCTCATGTGGAATCAAGACTTCAAGGACTGGTGTTTGGGAAAATCAGCACCATTTCCCCATGTTATGTTTCCTTATCTTTAACTCCTCAAAAAATGCTGTCAGAATCCAGGCTGTATAAATCACCCCTTTTCAATGTCCAGATGTTCTGCTCTAGGCTGAGGTCAAGGCAGACTGAATGGGGTATGAGCTTGAGAACCAGTGAAGATCAAAACAGTCTTGAAAACAGGTCAGGTCCGTGGGTCTCTCCTCTGCCCATTGTTGGCCCTTCTATTCAGAGCCCAAGATCACCTGGGGTTCACTGGCCCTGAGATATCTGCTCTGGGAATTTCCAAATCTTCTGAAGAGACTGTGAGAAGGGTGTTCTCAATTTCAGACACAGAGCTCACATTTGGTCAGGACAAGTTTCAGGGACTTCTGTTAGGTCACCCTCCGTGTCTGCAGGTCACTGGAGAGGCAGGCTGGTCTAAAACCTTAGAATGTACTCTACCCATGAGTTTTTCCACACAGCTGTTGCACAAACAAAGAAGAGAGAAGAAAAGAGGAGGAAGGGGATGAGGAGAAGGGAGGGGAAGGAAGAGAGGAGGAGAAAGAGGAGGAGAGGAGAGAGCAGACGGGAAGAGAATATTAGTAGGGGGAGAAGATAAAGTTTAGTTTAGCACTAGGGAGATTCTGAAAGAACAGGGGGAGAAATTTGGGTATCTTATGGGAGAAGGTGAAAGAAGAGAAGAAACATCAAATATTGTATGGAAACTTGAGATGCCACAGATACATGGAAGTACAACCGTCGTTAAGGGTGTGAGAGAGCCATTAATTTCCACTCCCCTGCCTTCATGGACCACAGAGATAAAAATGACTGTTGCACCAGTTCTGTTAAACTTCCTGTAGATGTGCTTTTCACAGAAAATAATTCACAGCAGTTAATAAGCATTTTGCATGTCAAGCCCTTTGCAAACACTGTCACATTTAACACTGTAACATCCCTGGAGTGTAGTAATATTCCCTCCTGTTGAAAAATAAAAACATTTAAACTCATGGGGCTTGGGAATTCAGGATAAGTGCTGAGTCCAGATTCAAATTAAACCATCCCATGCACCACAGGGAGGTTTACATAGTGGGGGAAATGTGGCCGATACATACCCATTGGTTCCCAAGGTCCTATATACACAGATCTAGCTAGCACTGAAAAGAATGGACTACTGGGTATGGGGAGACCAGAGGAAGATAAAGGAGGATGGAGGGGAGAGATACAGGCAAGGGGAATGATGCTTGGGTGTTGGTGGGGAAGAGGTTCAGGTATACAGCTTTGGGGGAGTTTGGTCCCTGGTTGTACTGTGGGCATCTCTTTTGGGAGGCTGCATTCTGAGGGTTACATTTCTACACATTCAAGGGTCACTGTGTGTCCTCTTATTTCTGCAGACTTAGAAGAGACACTAAGTCAATAGCACAGAGGGTCTTAATTGGATTTGGAAAACAAATGCTAATAAGACAAACCCATGGACTGAAGTCATGTTTGCAGTATCTTTGTTCTCTGAGTATGTTTTGTTCATATATTAGTCCCCAAGACCCTGTTGCCCTTACCCCCTCACCATAACAATTCCTTTGAGGCTATGCAATATCAAATATTAAAAGATCTTTCCCAGGATCACAGGAGTTAATAGAGATAAGCAGGTCTATATGATCAAAGGACATTCTATTTCAGAGTGCTCTCTGAATAGTCTCTGAGCTAGAGTAGCAATCCAAAACAGAGGAAAGATTTGGGGTACTCCCATCAGGGAGGTGGGTTCATATCCTCTGCAACTTGAGGGTCAGACTTACCAAACTTAGACAATGTGTGAAGAGACACAGAGGTGTCTAATGTGCTGTGGTTTTATCTAGTTAACTTACTAGAGTTTGGTGCATCCATGTCCAGACCACCATGTTCCTGCTCCCAATGAAGCTCATACTCATTTAACCATGTGCTACCAGTGACACGGCAGACTGCTAAACAGCATGAATCCCATATTCTCAGAGCCTAACGCTGCTCGGTATCCCAGAATTCTCCTGGAAAAAAACTTGTCTCCCTGGGAGTACTACTCTTTCTTCTTTGGGGTGTGTGCGTGTGTGTATGGTGTACATGTGTAGAGGTCAGAAGTCCATGTCAGATGTATTCCTCAATTGCTCTGCTCTCCACATTAGGTTTTGGGGCAGGGTCTCCCACCAAACCTGAAACTTACCAATTCAGCTATCCTGGTTGGCCACTGTGCTCTGGAAATCTACTTGGCTCTGCCTCTCCAATACTGGGACCACAGGTGTGTACTACAGTTCTGTCCATCTTTCACATGGGTGCCGAGGGCTCAGGTCTTCATGATTGCACAGCAAGCCCTTTACCAATGGAGACACCTCCTAAACCCAACACCCATGCTTTTAGGATGGAACCTATCTCTCACTAATCCCTGACCCAGTGCCCAGATCTGGTTAGGTAGAGAACTGCAAGGCCTTCACTAAATGGGTTGTGTTAGAGATGAACCAACCCCAAGGCTTTGTATGAGACTCCTGCATAGAGGTGTTCTTGCCTCCCACACCCGCCCCAGTGTCAAGACCGTGAGATGAAAGTCTGGTCAGTGTGACCTATATCTAATGTCTGAGAATACTCCTGCTGTGAAGCCACCTGCAAGGAGATCAAGGTTTGGAGAGATATTCCTGATTAACATCATCTTCTCCCAGGTCCAGCCATACTTGATATGCACTTATTCCTTGAAGTTTCATCAGCCAGTGGATGCCTGAGGCTGGTTTTAGTTGCTTTCTTGTCAACAGGGAGAAGCTCAACCTCAGCAATGAGGTAAGTTTTCTATAGTTCCTTCATAGCCATCCTTCATAGTCAAGTCAAGGAACAAGTCAAACCCTCCCATCTGCAGAACATGTTTTTCATGCTTCCTCTGTGCCATTTAGGACCAATATCATTTTCCCTTCCCCACAGGCACCTCAGGCTTTCAGTATCCCAAGTCTCTCTGCTCTTTCAGCCCACCTGTCTAGGAATTTCTCTTGCTGTGATGAAGCACCATAGCCAAAAAGAAAGCTGGGAAGGAAAGGGTTTGTTTGGCTTACACTTCCACACTGTAGTCCATTCTTGAAGGAAGCCAGAATAGGAATTCAGACATGGAAAAAACCTGTATCCAGGAGGAGATAGAGAAGCCAGGGAGGAGTGTTGCTTACTGGCTTGCTTTTTCATAGTCTCTTCAATCTGCTTTCTTATGGAACCCAGAACTACTAGTCTAGACTCCACCCACAGTGGGCTGATCCCTCTCCCATTAATGACTAATTGAGAAAATGCCTCATAGGCTTGTCTACAGTCTGATATTATAGAAGCATTTTCTCAACTGAGGCTACCTCTTCTCAGATGACTTTAGCTTGTGTCAAGTTGACATAAAACCAGCTAGTACAACTGACCCCTTGTCAACTTGACACACAAACATATCACTTTTCAATCAAAACCTTTCCTTTCCCATTCATCCCCAAGATCTCACATTAAAAACATAAATAACCTTAAAAGTCCCATAGTCTTTACAAATCAAATGCCTTTAAAACACTTCCCAGAAGATTTCACCTCAAATCTTAATCACCACAAACTTCTCAGCTCCCGCTGACCAGCATCAACCATCCCAGTAAAGCAAAGGTTTCATTCTAATGGATCTGGTCTTTTGCTAATCACAGCTAATTCTTCAGCAGCCCCCACCCCCTCACCCCCACCACTAACCAGAATCACAGTATCTTACTTCAAAATAACAAATGGTTTTGATAGACTCTTTAAACTTTCCTCTGAAACTTCCCACGCCAGGCTTCCATTGTCTGCATTACCCTCAACATTTTTATCTTTCAAGCTCCTACAGAAAAGCTCTTTGAGCTCTCCAACACTCAACAGCTCTTCTAGCCCAGCGTTCTAAAGTTCTTCTACAGTCCTCCCCAAAACGTGGTCAGATTTGTCACAGCAGAACTCTACTCCTGGTACCATCTTCCCCTGAGGTTTCTATTGCTGTGATGAAACACCATGACCAAAAAGAAAGTTGGGGAGGAAAGGATTTTGGCTTAAATTCTTACAGTGTGCATCATTGAATGAAGTCAGGACAGGAACTCAAACATGGCAGGAATCTGGAGGCAGGAGCTGATGCAGAGGCCATGGAGGGTGCTGCACACTGGCTTGGTAAGCCTACTTTCTTATAGAATCCAGGACCATCAGCCTAGGACTGGCATCACCCACAATGAGCTCCCCCATCAACCAGATCTTATGAAGGCATTTTTTCTTCAACTGAGACCACCTTCTCTCAGATGACTCCAGCTGTGTCAAACTGGCATAATTCTAGCCTTGCATTATCTGAGCAACTATCTCTATGTGTGCCCCTTCTCCCTCAGAAACATTTTTGGTGCCAGATACTTCAGCTTTCAAAAAGTCTTCCTCCTTTCATCCTGAGCCCAAAAGATGCTCAGCCCAATGGTCTCCCTGCTAGGAGAATCAGAATAATTAACAAGGAGTCTCTTATCAGTGGTTGTGTTCTAAACCTGTCCCCTTTATTGAGATGAAGAAAAAAAGAACTCGCCATATGCAGAACGCCATTTTCCTTATTCTGGATCAGTAAACAGTGAAGGTGATGAACAAGGGTGAACATAATGAGACTGTATTTGAATTACTTTGCGACAAATGTGACTTTTCCTTCCAAAGGTTAATATAAGATGTTATTTTAAGAGTAGGCCTGGCTCTAATCCCCTAGTGCTCCTATTTCTCTGTGCTGATGTGTTGGAGGCTAACTCAGGCAACCACAGGGTTACAATGCTTTGGAAAAGAATCTATCAGATTCTGGACATTTAAACAATGATTCCCTCCGCCCAACACCTACACCCCAGAGTTTCTGCTATGGCTCCATGTGTGTACACTAGTGAATGCTTCTAATTGTGGGGAGGAGAAAAACAAAGGGTTGAAACATTAGCATAGTGAGGCCACAGAGCCATGTTCACAATCCTGACCGATGTCATTTGAATTCAGATCAGTGCCTTGCATACATGTCACCTCCCGAATCCTGAGTGGTAGCTTTGCTGGTGAACTTGGATGACCTTGGCACTGTGTTGTGATTTTGTTTTGCTAGACACACAGGTATGAAGTGCAGAAGCCATCCGCAGTAAAGGTAAAAACAAAAAAAGCTAATGAAATCTGGGGTGAGTGTGTATTCTTGACATGAGCACAGTCATGTCCAAGGACCACAATGCCTCAGACCCAAGGGACCCGGCAAAGCTTTCCCTAGCTCAGGCTCTGGGATGTGGTAAAACCTTCCTCTGGCCCCTCTATGAGGAGCTGGCTTGTATCTTTCCATAATATCAGAAATTATTTAACAACAGTACTTTCACAGCCTACATCAGTTTCATTGACTGGAATTTGCCAAGTAATTTCAATTTTCATCATTGCAAGGAACCTTACCAGCCAGGGGCAGCTAAGCAATAAGTCTGGGAGAGTACAGGGAAGTGACAGGCAATCCTAGACCTAAAGGGACACCCATGTAGTGGTGGGTGACAGATGGTGATGGGGAAGGAGAGTTCTGACTTTCTCCCTTTTCTAGCCCAGGACTCCAGCCACACTCAAGCCAGGCCTTTTCTCTTTGGTTAAACCTCTACTGGAAAATCACTCTTCATAATGAATTACTGGAAGCCATAATAGGACAAGCTAATAATTAGCAGATGATCTAGCTCAGATGGTCTGCTTCAGATTATAATATAATCTGTTATAGATTCACTCTTATTAGGCAAGGCCATAAGAGAATTTATTTTAGGAAAGATTCCTGCTGTTGATATGCTTTTGTTATTATTATAAACATATATAGCAATAACTAGATATTATCCCACCCCTTTGGAGCAGATCTCTGAAGAACTACAAAGATGTACTGTCTTGTAGTGATGCTATATAGACAAATAGATGCCTTCTTAAGTCCTAATGATGATCCTATAAGAATTCCTAAAATTATATCAGTGATTATTAAGCTCTTTTATAGTGGGACTGCTATTAGGTCCTTTTCTGATAGTCAGAACTGCCAGTCTCCCAAGTGTCACCAGTTAATTGCTCTTAGTTACCTGACTTTCTCCTACTCAGAGCACATTCTAAGAGGTTGTAAAAACAACTAAACAAAAGTCATAAAAAGGGAACTAATGATTTATTATAGGTGCTAAGACAGAAGATAAAATATTGACTGGGTTTATCTACACAAAACTTCATTGATAGCTTAGTTATAAGTTTAAACCTTCTGGGAACCTGTGGAGCTGAGACAGGTAATGGATATTTAGCTAGACAATTACTCCTAATGGATACTCATGTAAACATTCCATGTTGTAAACTTCTATTTCAATTTATGACTTGATGTGTGTGTGTGTGTGTGTGTGTGTGTGTTTCCAAAAAATGTATAAGTACTGAGGACAAAGAGAAGAGAAGAGAATTTTCTCCCTCAGGAGAAATTTTTGCCTTCCCCCGCACAGAGTAGATATTTTTTTCCCTTTCCACACTTAGAAGAATTTTTCCCTTTCCCCACATAGAAGTGGTTCGTGCCCCCTCCCCACCACCCCACTTAGGATCTTTCCACTTTTTCCCTTAGATTGCTTTAATAGGAAACTTTTTACAACTTAATGATAAACTCCGTAATCATTTTTCAAAGTCCCCTTTACTTCCTGCAACTTTCTATTAGCAGGCAGAAAGTTAGGGCCTCACAGTTTCTGCTGAGTTACACAAAAGCCATTTACTAAATCCTTTGCTGTTTGAAGAAGAGGTGCTAAGTGCCAGAGACTGCAGTTTTCTAGCCTTAGTGGATCTCAGAAGGCAGGTCAGCAAGGCAACTTAGACTTAGATAAGTGAACTTTTTACTACACAGCAACCCTAAATATCTTATAAGACAGAGTCTTACCCTCCGCTGATGCTTTCTCCATCCACTGCATCAAGAAGATCTGACAAGAAAGAAGACCCCGGCCGGGGCTGTCCCCACCATGGATGATTCTTAATCCAATCAAGCAATGGGGGAGATGAACATCACACATGGGGGTTCAAAGCAGGTAAGTTATGCCAAGGAATGGCACCTCTGGAGGGACTTCCCTGTCTCCTGCCTATGACTGTCTATCTACCTATCTATCTCCTAGTAAATGTTAAATAAAAGAATTCATGTTGAGAGGAAGAACATAGATCAGCCCCTGACACATATGCCAAGTGATGACTGATGGTTCTTAAATGTGTGATCTGATCCTGTTAATTTTTCAGGAGATTGACATATCTCCACACACTTTTCACACAGAGCACAGATACTGTCAACAACCTTTTCCCCCAACAGAAGGTGTATTTCTGCTTCAGAAAAATAGCAGTTCTTCTGTGTGGGAGCCATGACACAACACATGAGTCTGAACAGGAAAGGACAGCAAGGCTTGGCTAATTATGTTCCATGGGTTGTTCAGCAATGTAGGACAAACCTTCTGTGCTTCTAGTACTAGGAGGCATCTCTTAGAAAAGTTAGCATACCTGCGAACCCCCCAACATATAGGAAAATAACACGCTTGTCTGCAAGAGGTCTAAGAAATTAATAAAATGAAAGCATATGTCTTCATGGTGCTAATGATGATGATGACGTCTGTTCATAGGCTTAGAATGAGGAGGAGGCGGGGTGGATGTTGCTGAAAACTTTTAAGAGTCGAGGAAAATCTTGTCTAAGGATGAGGTCTTGCTGCAGCAGCACCTTGGTTTGTCTGGTTAAAGCTGAGAGAGATACAGCCTCAGATAAGAGTGAGATGATCCGCAGCAGCTCACTCCTTCCTGGCTTTTTAAGCATCCTGACCTTGACCTGAGTCCCGTTAGGTGAGAGGGAGGAAGAATCAGGTGGAAAGCACCGAGTCTGCAGCCAGCTTTCATGTTATGTAAGTACTGACTGGGGGAGTTAAACACATTTAACCCAAGACTCAGCAACTCCGCAGAAACCCATAGCATGGAGTCCTTATGATCAAGGTACAATGGGATGCTTCCTTGTGCACAGTGGGGGAGAAATGCAGGTTATAATAACAAGGGGACATGGAAAACACAACTCTTCAAGACATGGTGATTGGAGGGGCAGGACTGAGCTGTGGAATGACTACTTTTGTTTAATCCTTGCCCCTTCTCCATGGATAATCTCTTGTCTGGAGGGGAGATGTAATGTAGCTTTTAGGGTGTCAAGTGTCAGCCTCCTCAAACAGCTATATCTCTGAGCAAATCACAACTGAAGGTCCAATTTCTGAGTCTGCTCATTGAACCCTGTGGTGATGGTCAGCATTGACTCCAGCATCCCATGTTTAGGACAGCTTTGGGACTCTGGTGACTCACAGAACTGGTTTATAGAATCCAAAGGCCTCCTGCACAGGAGGATGATGGAATTTGGGCTGGAAAATCCCCAAGCATCTGTCACTCATGCCTAATAAACTGAATGAATATAACTCCTGGTTTTGTTCCTGGTCTAAGACCTGTTGTCCTCAATTCTGCTTGGCTCTCCTTCCTGGGTAGTATGCTTCAGAATTAATGATGCTTTCTTTATTCTGTTCTGATTTATTCTGTTCAGAGTTCCAGCTTTTAGAATGGCTTTTGTTCCTTTGTGCTGACAAAATTCTACCTCTGTAGAAAGAAAAGGTACTGGTTTGCTAACCTGCTTAGTTACTTGGGGCCATGGGTACCTTTTGTATTCAAAACCTATGGTTGCAGATTTAGCATTCAAGGACTGCCAGCCCTGTGTCTGTTCTCGCCTCTGTGCCTTTGCCTTTATACTAAAATGTTTTCTATCCAAGGTCACTAGAACCTTTGTTATCTTGGTTAGATTTTGCTAAAATATAATGTTCTATAACTTTCAAGACTTTTGTGAGACACAGGAAGAAATATGTAAAGTTGTCTTTTAAAAAATTCCAAGTGGCCATAAAGTCTGCCTGGGCCTCGAATCACACAAAACCTTCCTGGTTTGCCAATGTTGACAGCTGATCCTAATTCATCAAGTTATGTTGTAACTGTCATCTGGGCTCAGTTTTCTCTCTCTCTCTCTCTCTCTCTCTCTCTCTCTCTCTCTCTCTCTTTCTCTCTCTCTCTCTCTAAGGAAGAGATGTAAAGTAAAGAAGAACTAACATGTAGAGAGAGAGATATAAAAATTATATATATATATATATATATATATATATATATATATATATATATATATATATATATATACAAGGATATGTTTTATAAGGGAAGCTAAGGGGAATGGAGTTTTTATAAGGAGAGGCTTCTGTGTAATAAAACAAGGGTTTGTGGTAACAGTTAACAACTGGATTTTTCCAAAGTGGAAAAGGAAAACTAAAAGCAAACCCTGGAAGCATAAGCACACTTCAGAATGTATATATCATATAAGCACATTTCAGAATGTATATATCATATAAGCACACTGCAGAATGTTTATATCATATAAGCACACTGTGGAATGTATATATCACATAAGCACACTTCAGAATGTATATATCACATAAGCATACTGCGGAATGTATATATCATATAAGCACACTGCAGAATTTATATACCACATAAGCACACTGCAGGATGTATATATCACATAAGCACACTTAAAAATGTATATATCACGTAAGCACACTTCAGAATATATATATCATATAAGCACACTGCAGAATGTATTCACCACATAAGCACACTGCAGAATGTATATATCATATAAGCACGCTGCAGAATGTATATATCACATAAGCACACTGCAGAATGTATATATCACATAAGCACATGGCAGAATGTATATATCATATAAGCATACTGCGGAATGTATATATCATATAAGTACACTACAGAATGTATATATCACATAAGCACACTACAGAATGTATGTATCATATAAGTACATTGCAGAATGTATATATCACATAAGTACACTGCAGAATGTATATATCACATAAGCACACTGCAGAATGTATATACACCACATAAGCACACTTTATAATGTATATATCACATAAGCACACTTCAGAATGTATATATCACATAAGCATACTGCGGAATGTATATATCATATAAGCACACTGCAGAATGTATATACCACATAAGCACACTGCAGAATGTATATATCACATAAGCACACTTAAAAATGTATATATCACGTAAGCACACTTCAGAATATATATATCATATAAGCACACTGCAGAATGTATTCACCACATAAGCACACTGCAGAATGTATATATCATATAAGCACGCTGCAGAATGTATATATCATATAAGCATACTGTGAAATGTATATATCATATAAGTACACTACAGAATGTATATATCACATAAGCACACTACAGAATGTATGTATCATATAAGTACATTGCAGAATGTATATATCATATAAGCACACTGCAGAATGTATATATCACATAAGCACACTACAGAATGTATGTATCATATAAGCACACTGCAGAATGTATATACACCACATAAGCACACTTTATAATGTATATATCACATAAACACAATTCAGAATGTATATATCACATAAGCACACTGCGGAATGTATATATCATATAAGCACACTGCAGAATGTATATATCACATAAGCACATGGTGGAATGTATATATCATATATGCATACTGCAGAATGTATATATCACATAAGCACACTGCAGAATGTATATATCACAGAGAGTTTGTGGAAGACAAAACCTAACAGTAGTATTTGTATCATATTGGAAAGTTATTAAAATTCTTAAGGTCAAAATTTAGTGCATCGATAGAAAGCTAGAATTCACTTTTCTATTTAAAACATAGAGTGTCTTACAATACTGATTTACTCTTGGTAACATTTACAAAAACATGGGTTGAAATATAAGTTTAAGATGATTATACAGCTTTCTGCTGAGTTGTCAGCGTCCTTAACTGCTCAAGAAAGAGTCACCATGTCAAGGTTCATTGACACACATACTTATATAAAGGCCAAATGCTAGGCTGTCTACAAAGTCCTAACTATGGCTGTCCTAGGTCTCTGTGCTTTGGGTCCTGTTGATAGTGTTTCATATCTTCCTTACAAAACACTGTTACCTGTTGACATTCTGGGCACCTCTTAGTTGCCTAAATTTGAACATAAAGCATTTGACTGGCACTAACTCTTACCATTTGCCAGTCACTCCCCAAACATTGGAATCAGATTAATCTGACCTGTACAGATCTTACCCAATCAACCATGGATAACCAAGACTGAATCAACAATGTCTCCAGAGAAAGTTCTCCATAGACAAGTGGAGTTGGGGACAGGGGAGGTTGTTAGAGTTGAGACAAACTCATGTTTGGTATGATGACACATGTTCTTAAGCTCAGCATCTGGATGTCTTAGGTAGGGTTTTATTGATGTAAAGAAACACCATGACCACAGCAACTCCCACAAAGGAAAATGTATAATTGGGGCTTGCTTATAGTGTCAGAGGTTTAATCCATTATCATCAAGATGGACAGCATTGTAGCATGCAGGCAGACATGGTCTTGAAAAGGAGCAGAGATTTTTACATCTTGATCAGGAAGCAGGAAGTAAACTGGCTTGAGCTTCTGAGACCTCAAAGCCCACCCTCTAGTGACACACTTCCTCCAACAAGGCCACACCTCCATGGGCCACTCCCTGTGGGTCTGTAAAGATTATTTTCTTTCATACCACCACATTAGGAGACTCAAGCAGGAGGATGATGAGTTTGAGAGTACCCTAAACTACATAACAGGACCTTATCTCAGAACCAACAACACTTGTGCCAGCCTTTCCACCTGTACTAAAAGGAAGAGGTTAAAAAAAATGGTTCTTACAGGTGATAACACCTAAATGTTTTCTAATATTTGTTCCTATTTGTGTTCTGTCTGTGGTATTGATTGTATAAACAGGCAAGTTTCTGAAACCCTTCACATCAAGTCTTGACTGCTTGTTGTTTCATAAGATGTGCTCTTGTGTATACAACCATGTGCTGGAGAATTCCCCTACCAGCAAAAAGCCATGCTGGAAACAGTCTAACTTGTCATAGGATATAGATGTTAGAGTTAATACTGAGAGTGGGAGATGATAGGTGACAAAAGGAGGGATAAGGACACTTGGATATTCTCTACTAAATAGACACATCTATACTCCATGTTCTAGGGGAAAATATCTATACATACATAATGTTAGCTTCTGAGGTCCACATTGCACCCCACTTCCTAGTCCAAATGCCCCTGGAAAATGGAAGCTTGTACCAAAACAAACTAACTAGATTCAGTGTTGCAAGAAGTGTCTGAGCCTAGACATCCACAGAAAGAAGAGAGAGTACAAGACAGGCTTAGACATCACAAGGCTCAGCAGTGTGGGGCTGAGCTCCAGAGTGCACCTCCTTCCACTCCTTAGACTCTACCAGCTATAAACAGGGAATATGGCAGCTGGGGTGTTAACTTGCTGCTTTCTCAGACCACTGGCTCCCTGAATAAAGAGTAACTGAAACATGCAATTCCTGTCTCTGCTCACTGGTTTCTGTGGCAAGAGCAGCACAAACTCTGATATTTTGGCAATAATTTCTTTTAAACACCCATGGCATGCTTCAGGGGTTGAAGCTAAGGATGGAAGAGACCCCCTCAAAATTCCACATCCAAGGACCTAGTCATCTCCAGCTCCCTCCCCTGCTGTGTCTACTGACCCCATGATGCTTGGTAAGCAGCAGGGGTTCACTAAATAGCTTGTTAAATGAATGAATTAGTGGACCAGGGTTGTGCCCAATCAATGTCCCATTCGAGTGCTGCTTTGTGGATACAGGAGGTTGTGTGCAAATTTCTCATGGCTATTCCTTCATCCAGGAGCTGAGAAGAAACTACAGTCTTCTCAGTCCAAGTGTTGCCATGATGGATTTGGAATGTCACCTGCAAGGGTCATGTCCCAAGTGCTATTTTCATGGTTGTCTTTTGCTTATGGGGAATGGCACCTCTACTTCCTTGCCAACAGCCTGTGATCCCAGTTTCACACTCATTTCCTGCTGGCAGAGTGTGCTCCACCTCAAAGGCTCCATATTGCTGACTTTTTACACCAATATTTTCTTGGACACCATCCTTCCCCCAGAAGACTATTGGCCATATCCCAATGTATCAGAGTGCAAAGAGTTAGTACTCCTAGGGCAGCCTTTGCCCAGCAGGTAAGAGGCAGGGTCAACATTCCTGCCTCTGTCCTTCTCTGGAGGATAGATAGCAGAGGAACTCCTGTTCTTCTGGAAGACCCCTGTCTTAGTCAGGGTTTCTATTCCTGCACAAACATCATGACCAAGAAGCAAGTTGTGGAGGAAAGGGTTTATTCAGCTTACACTTCCATATCGCTGTTCATTTCTAGAGGAAGTCAGGACTGGAACTCAAGCAGGTCGGGAAGCAGGAGCTGATGCAGAGCCATGGAGGGAGGTTACTTACTGGCTTGCTTTCCCTGGCTTGCTCAGCCTGCTTTCTTATAGAACCCAGGTCTACCAGCCCAGGGATGGCACCACCCACAATGGGCTGGGCCCTCCCCCCTTGATCACTAGTTGAGAAAATGCCCTACAGCTGGATTTCATGGAGGCATTTCCCCAACTGAGGCTCCTTTCTCTGTGATAACTCCAGCTTGTGTCAAGTTGACACAAAACCAGCCAGTACAATCCCCCTGTCCTGAGTCACTGCTACTCAGTCTTATCTCCTCCTCCCACTATTGTTTCTCTGTCCTCAGTCCCAGTTCAGGGACCCCTCAAATAAGCTCTCAGCACCCCAGTTCTTACTGAGATTTTCAGGAAACCCCAAACCAAGGCACCTTATTAAACTAAATAGTTCACTAAGTAAGTACATGTTCTTTACCAAATCCTACCTGGAAAGCCAGGTATCAGCCTTTCCCCTAAACACTAGGTTCTCAGACTCCCTGTTTTTACTCTCTTCCCATCAGGAGGCCAGGGGACTTTCTTTTTTGAGCTGCCCAGAGCCACCAATGGGACCACAACAAACACTTTGCAAGTTTGATTTTTTCGCCCACCAAATACAGGAGTTTTAAGTGTTGCATAACATACTTAGCTCAGGCCACAAGATTCCCTTTCTGGAAGAAGGTTTTGGGACCTTACATGTTTATTGAAGAGTTGGCATCTGTTTCTGTGCAAAGCTCCCCAGCTCTAAAGTGTCCCAGTCTTGAGAGGCTTTTCCAGGTGAAGGTCTCCCTCTATTCCTCCTCCCTAGCTCACTCACTGCCTCCTGTGGCTGAGGTACATGAAAGGCCAGAACTCCAGGTAGCCATTGGTTCCTCTTTCTGTCTTATGCAATGACTCTGGAACATAAGGTGGGGCGTGCCTGACTCAGGATAGTGAGCACTTCTGAAATTCCTAACATTGAGATGGGTAAAAGTATGACCTGTGACCAGAGGCTTCTTTGGTTCAGCCTTTCTAAAAAGGCCTGAACTCACATTCTATGCCATTCCTGTTTGGTAGAGCTCTGTTCAGTCTTCGGTCAGGGCAGGAGCAGGATAGTCCTCAGGCATTTCCCCACCCCAGACCTTGCAATAGTGGAGAATAACAACATCCTGATTCGCTTCTGCAAGGTCCCCCAGTGCATCAGCAGCACAGGGCTTGCTCTCACCAGGCACAGCCTGAAATAGACAGTTGTTGAAACTAAGCCTTGATTCTTCTTCCCAGGTCCATGCTCCCAGAAATAAGACTCAGACTCAAAAACATATTTACAAATACCTCGGCCATATAGCTAGGTTCTTCTTTGACTAGATGTAACTTAAAATAGCCCATTTATTCTGCCACATGGCTGGTTACCTGTACCCGTCTGTCTGGGCACATTTTCCCGGTACATCTTCCCACCTGGCTCTCCCCCAGAATCCTTTCTGCCTCCCACATGTCCCACCTCTATTCCCTGCCTAAGCCATAGACCATAGGCTTTTTAATTGACAGGTGAGGCATCCATACAGTACACAAGATAGTCTCTCCAGACTCTGAAATCCAACCCTCGGCTGCCATGGGGAAGAAGACAGAGAACTGGAATACCTGGAGGGAAACCAACTCTGTATAGAAGAAACCATATGTTGTTATCTGGAGCTGTGAACCCTAAGCACACAGAGTCTGGAGTCATAGCTGAGCTAATACGGTTCGTTTGCCTGCTCCATATTAAAAGGGATTGGGGCAGGGATAAAGCTGGCACAGCCCCTCCCGTGCAGCCCTTACTGGTAGGGCAATGAATTAGCCACTACCATCTCAACCTTCTACTCATTTGCACGGCAGGAGAGGAGGAATCCTAGAGAGGGACAAATTAAATGATGGTGGGCAAAGTGCTGTGTATATGTAAAGAATGCATTTACCCAGCAGGCCTACAGTAAATGGAGATGAGTTTGCCAAAGCAGAAAGGTCCCTCCTGACAGCCAGGCTTGTTCACAGCTGGCCATGATTGGGGAGAGACAGAGCATAGATTCAAACGTATCTCCAGCCGCACCAGAGAAAGAAAGCTACTCACCCAGGGTTCGTCTGAGCAAGGGGGTCCCTCACCATCACGTCTGATCTGGAGGATTCTCAAAGGCAAAAATGAGGATGGACAGATAAGCCGCAGAGCAGACTGTAGGTACCCAGGTATGGGAAGGCGCAGAAAGCCAAGCAGAGCATCCTTCGAGGAGGATATTTCACTAGTCTCTGATTGGTTCTAAACCGAAGGGAATATTTTGTAAGGTTCTTTGTGGGATGAGCAACTAGGGGTAAAAAAGCAGCATTCAGAAGCTATGAATTTTCCTCCTCTAAAAATTCAGGAGCATGCAGGCCAGTGAAGGGGGTTCTGGTCATAGCCTGAGCGCTCCTTTGCAAATGTGTTGGGACGGTGGTGGTGTTCAGTGCTGTAGTAAAGGCACCATGCTGTAACACTGAATGCCTTTTCCAGACTTTTTAACAGTGGCCACTATGCTGTGAGCTTCGTCAGCCCAGGAATAGTGGAGAATGAGTTTGGGCAAAGGGACTCCACTCAAGACAGGATGTAAAAACCCCAGTTGTGAATGTCCCTGTAAACATATGTCAATCACAGCTCAGCATTTTGCCTTCAGGTTTCAAGCCCCTGGGGAGGATAAATTTAGAAAGTCGGCTACCCTGTTACTGGGTTCAGTGCTGTTTAGCGTTGGATGTGCTGACCTTTGCTGCCTTGTCACTGGGACAAACATGCTCTGAAGCATGCGATGTTATATGTTCTACAGCATGTAACATTAAACCCTTGGCACCTGATGGTTTAAATGTTCAGAGGCGGGCATCTAGGCTCTGCCATCTTTAAGGTTTTGTTCCCCTCTAAATTAGTCATCAAAGGCAGCTGCAGGAGCACCAGCCAGCTGTCAGGAGAACGGAGAAAACAAAGGAGACACTCACTCCTTCCAGAACCTTCCCAGGACTGTCACCGGTAGTTCCTTGTCCAAAGATTAAATCTGACATCACCAGTGCCCACAAGGATGGTTGGGAAATGCAGTTATTCTTCTGTCCACATTTGGTACAGAGAAAATAAATAACCAAATCTAGAGGCTTTTCCTACTGCCTCTCAACACCCAAAACAGAACATTTCTGTAACCAGATGTATGGGAATTTTTAAAAACTGCATTCTGTGTGAGGGTATTTGTATATGAGTGCAGTGCCCACAGAGACCAGAGGTGATAGTTCTCTGGAGCTGAGGATACACGTGGCTGTGAGCACTCTGATATGTCGAGTGCAAAGACTCAGGCTCTAGTGCTTCCCAAAGCAGCAGTGTGCCCTTAACCACTGAGCCATCGCTCCAGCCTCAGAGGGGTTTTAATTTTTTTTAATGTGTGTGTGTGTGTGTGTGTGTGTGTGTGTGTGTATCTAAGAGAGAGAGAGAGACAGACAGACAGACAGAGACAGACAGAGAGAGACAGACAGACAGACAGAGGGAAGGTATGCCACGTCTGTGTAGGTGCCTGTGAAAGCCAGAAGAAGGTATCAAATCCCCTGAAACTGGATCTACAGTAGATCCTGATTTGAATTCTGGGATCCAGTGAGGAGGGAGGCAGTGTGGTGGGAGGCAGTGGGGTGGGAGGCAGTGGGTGGGAGGCAGTGGGTGGGAGACAGTGGGGTAAGAGGCAGTGGGTGGGAGGCAGTGAGGTAGGAGGCAGTGGGTGGGAGACAGAGGCAGGGGAGTTCTCAGAAGCTAGTGTAATACAGTACCTAACCTGGTATGCACAGAAGCAAAACTGAGAGACCCTGTTGCAAAACAAGAAATGGAGAGGTCCCTTTTTCTCTAATCTCCACGAATACTGTAACATGCATGAGCCTACACACACACACACACACACACACACACACACACACACTCACAAATACATACAGAAAGAAACACACATTTTTCAAATTAAATATGGGAATCTTTAGAATCACTTAGGAGACAAGCAGCTAGACATGACTGATGGGTGCAACGTTACAGCCCTGTCAAGCTCCTGAGCCTCTAACTCCTGCCATGACAGACGGTACCTGAGAACTGTGAGTCAGGACAAGTCTTTCTTTCCTTAAATTGCTCTGTTAAAGATTAGGTCACAGCAATAGGTCCAGTGCCTACCAGAATGACACCCAGATCTGGAGGAGATGCTTCCAGTCCCTGGTATATGATGCCCATGAAGGGCCACTTAAGGGCCCAGATTAACATCTAGGTAAGAAAGTATAAAAGATGGGTTCGGAAAAGATCCTGAGGGTTGGGGCAAGCTACCCTCCTGACACTTGGGTGTGCTCACCAGCCCAGAGTCTGGCTCACCCTGCATTTTAGGGACCTGGGAGGGACTTCACCATGTCAGTGTGACCAGATACAATGGTCTTCCTTCTCTGTAGTTTGCTTCTCATGGTCTGTTACTGTGGTCAACCGGAGTCTATAAATATCAAGTTAAAATTCTTGATAAACACAATTTATACATTTTGAGTAAGTTTTATTATATTTGCCTTATTCTAATTTTTTATTGTCATATCACTTATTATTACTCTTCCTGGTTGAGTTTAATTTACATTTTAAGTATGCATTTATAAGAATCCCACTGTGTGTATAGGGTATAGTGCTCTCTGATTACAAATGTCTGGTGTGGAGGTAGGAAGAGTATTAACTTAGCCAGCAGTCCCTTGTTCTTCCCTAGGGATGCGCTGTAGGTTCTAAGCTACTCTAAATCATTACCTTTGTGGTGATCAACAGTATCCAGGCCTTGTCAGAACAAATAACTTTTACCATAAGGAATTAGGAACACCATGCCAGAATCCAAGGTCAGAGACTATTTCCTGCTCCCTTGATGCACCCAAGTCCTGTTTTAGTGAACAAGAGGTATGTGAGGTAGAGCCTTGGTGGGGGCTCCTTGGACACAGACGTCAGTGAGACTAAGAATTTGCAAGGAAGGGATTCACTGAGAAGTGAGTCATTCAGACCTAGGATCAGGGAAGCAAGAAACCAATAAGCAATGATGCCGAGCAAGTCCCACTGAAGGTGACATTGGCTCAGTGGAACTGGAATTCTGGAGATACAGCCATGTGTGAAGCCTGACCTAAAAACAATGGTTGTTAAACAGTGACCATTCACTGTCACTTTCTCAATGTCACTGTTCCAGGCAACAGTGCTTCCTGCTCATGGGCTCACGAACCCTAACGTCAGTGTACCCCCTTGGAACTAGAGGGGCAGAACTTGCCGTGGGAGTAAGAACTCACCTCTAAACAGACTTCTGTTTGTCCCTCTGTCAACTGAATGAGCACAAGGACTCTACCTCCTGGAAAAATAACCAGTCTGTTATGAGGACTTGTGGTGGTCGGTGGATAGCTTTGGGACTATTATCAATCCATGAGAACATGGCAGTACCTCTGGGTGCGTGCTACTCAGGAACACAATCGCTATTTATTGCTTATTTGTTTTTGTGGCTGAGGACTGAACACAAGAGCCTGGTGTGTGTTGGGCAAGCACTCGAACACCGAGCCCCTCCCTAGGCCCCTCATTCTGTACTAAACGTTTCCCTAAAGTCAGAGGTTATTAAGAAATTACTTTCTAAAACTCTCTTAAATTTAAGAAGCTAGATTCTGATTGGTATATAGGCACATACTTATAGAGATTAAATTTTCATGGAAAGAAGGGCATTAACTTTTGAACATATTAGCTAATTTGCAAGTATTTTAGGAGTGCATATAATTAAGGTAAGTCTTCAGCAAATGAGACTAGCTTAATCATTTAGATTTAATAAAAACAGTCACATCTTCTCTAATTAATGCTATAAATAATATGAACTACATTTTATTCTACTATATGTGCTTTCTCTAAACTTGACCAGGCTTACTCATTATATAATAATGTTATTCATAGTGAATGTCAAAGGTTGTAAAATTATAAATATGTGTTTAAGTAAATTGAATAATTATTTCAAGAACATTCTATCAGTAATTATGACTTATAGTATGTTGAATATTATTTTCAAGATCTTTGATTTAATTCCTTGGGTTTGATATTAAATTGCATTATGTCCTAGATGATTGGCATTTACTGTCTTAGTTACTTGCTTGTTCCTGTGATAAGCTACTCTGACAAACTTACCAGGGAAAGTGTTGATTCCAGAGGACAGTCCATTGTCAGGGCAAGTTGGGGCAGCAGGAGTGTGTGTAGATGCTGGTTACACTGCTTCTGTAGTCAGGAAACAGAGTGTGGTGGTTTGAATATGCTTGGCCCAGGGAGTGGCACGATCAGGTGTGGCCCTGTTAGAGGAAGTGTGTCACCATGGGATAGGCTATGAGACCTTTCTCCTAGCTGCCGGAAAGAGAACAGTCCTGTTTGCCTTTGGAACAAGATGTAGAACTCATAGCTCCTCCAGCTCTATGCCTGCTGGATACTGCCATGCTTCCTGACATGACAATAATGGATTCAACCTCAGAATCTAGAAGACAACCTCAATTAACTGTTGTCCTTTATAAGAGTTGCCTTAGTCATGGTGTCTCTTTTCAGCAAAAGAGGAAAGGAAGAGTATCTAGGCTACAAAACCTCAAGGCCCACCCCCAGCAGCTCCACCTCTAAAGGTTCCACAGACTGTCAGAACAGAGCCATCTGCAAGGGACCAAATGCTCACACATGCAAACCTGTTGGAGATAGTTTACATTCAAACCAAAACTGTATGTTTGATGTAAAGGTTGAGACCACACAGAAGCAACACAGCACAGCATCCTATGCACTTCTGTATTTCAGGGGAAACTTGTTTCCTTGCAAAGTCACATTTCTCTGTTGTGTTCTCTCTCTCTCTCTCTCTCTCTCTCTCTCTCTCTCTCTCTCTCTCTCTCTCTCTCTCTCTCTCCATCCCTCCCTCTCTTCTGAGATAGGGTTTCTCTGTGTATGCCTAGTTGTCCTGGATTAAAGGCATGTAACCAACACTACCCAGCTAACACATTTCTTAGTTTAAAAAAAGAAAAGATCTACTGCTCTTGCAGGGAATCCAGGTTCAATTTCCAAACTTGGTGTCTCCAACTATCTAATTCCAGTTCTAGGAAGCATGATGTCCTCCTCTGATCTCTTTTCAAGTCAAGCACACATGTGGTGCACATAGGACATACATACAGGCAAAACACTCATACACATAAAGTATGAGAAAACGACCTTAAATTTTTTAAAAAGACATCTCTCAATTTAAAATTCATAGAGAATCCCAACAAGATTTTGTTTTGGGATAGGGTAGGGGTGGGTAGCGAAGAGGTAAGGGTGTAGAAAGATGACAGAGGGCTGCCAGAGATGTCGGGGGATATGGAAGACACACAGTTATAACTATTCATATTTCCATCTTGGACACTGAAAGAGGTTTTATTTTAAACACTTGTGAGCAGACACTTCCGGAAAGCAACAGTGAATGCTCTATGCAGTAATGGCATCTTCCCATTGATGTAAAATCAATCATAGATCTGCAGATCCCTGAGACTTGCCTTCAAGCAGCATGCCAGTTTCTCCCAGACCACAAAGGCACCAACAGAGGACCAGCTTACACAGTAAACTGTGTTTATCTTGGATTTTTATTCCAGACTCCAGTGCCTCTCCTAAGCCCTCCAGCTTGGTGTGACTCTGTGTGGTTGTTTGAACAGGAACAGAAGGACTGTGCTTGGTTTTACTAAGGAATAATTGTTAAAATTAGTATGCATTTAAGGGTTAAGCACAACCTTGCTTGGAATGCACGCTAGGTTTGACCCTTGCATTATACAAGGTGCTCTAGAGGAGCAGAATTGATAGAAGGCACATAGACTATAGAGGAGGAGGAGGAGAAGGAGGAGGAGGAGAAGGAGGAGGAGGAAGAGGAGGAGGAGGAGGAGGAGGAGGAGGAGGAGGAAGAGAAGGAAAGAACTTCTTGATTTGCTCACATGATAAGTCCTAGATGGTCCAGCAATATCCACCTGCACTAGAGAAGCTGACAACCTAGTATCATCTCAGCCCACAAAGCTGGATGCCTTGTAGTTCTGATCTGGTGCTTTGGGCCTGGAGGATTCATGGACAATGGCTGATTTCCAGTCTACTTTGGAAAGCCAAAAAAGCTCTAGACTGATATCAACAGGAACAACAGCAGCAGCCACAGAGGTTCCTGCTCGCCCGCTCTCTCCTTGGGTCTTTTGATTGAGCCTCCATCAGAAGGTGTAGTCCACTCTTAGAGGGAGTCTTTTTACTCAGTTAATCATTTTTGGAAATACTTTCCTTGACTTATGTGGAGGCTTGTCTCTTAGTTGATTCCAGATTCTCTCAAGGTGACAGTTGGGATTAGTCATCACCACAACCATTTCTTCTAAAGCTTTATTAAGATGTAATCTGTATGAATCACTTATTTAAATTATAAAATTCAGTTTTATAATGAAATTACAAAAATTATTTTTTAATCACCACAATCGTCTTTGGAATATATACCTCCCAAAGACACTCATAGCCTTCCTAGCTCGTGCCCAAGTCAATTCCCCTGTTCCTCAGCCCGAGGTAACCAACCACTTGTCTCCAGGTAACACATCATAGAAACAGAATCAGGCAACATGTGGCCTCTTGTGACCTGTTTCTCTCACTAGCATCATGTTTCCATGGTGTCATCAGCTGGATACTCTGAAAGGTGTCAGCTCATCGCCTGTCACCAGCATATGACATCCCACTGTGGTTAGATCATGTTTTGGTTTTTTTCCCTTCACCACTATGAACAGTTGGTTGTCTCCCTTCTTCCTCTCCTTTAGAATCACACTGTGGTGAATATTCACGAACAGGCTCTGCATCAACATGCTTTGGGTTCTATCGGTACACACATAGGAGTAGAACGGAAGCTCCATGACTGACATTTGAGAACTGCCGTGTGTGTGTGTGTGTGTGTGTGTGTGTGTGTGTGTGTGTGTGTAGTGTGGGGGGGGGAGGAGTGCGTTTGCCACAGGATGCTCGTGGAGGTCAGGTGACAACTTGCAGGAGTCAGTTCTCTCCTCCCACCATATAGCCTCTGGAATTAAACTCATGTCATCAGCCTTGGTAGCAGGCACCTTCACTGGCTGGCTGTGCCATCTTGCCAGTCCATGAGTGAAGACCCTTGAAGAGGTATAAAGGCATTGAATAAAACCAAGTGACCAATTTTCAATTTTTGAAATCACATTTTCTGAACTTGCTAACTGAAAACATGGCAAGGACTAACCCAATTCCACATGATCACTGAACATATGCCATACAGTATGGGGCCAATGATGATAAGTACCAAGGACGACACTGCACCTTCCCTTGGGAAGCCAGATCTCTTAGCTCTGAGGTCAGAGTTCCTCCTGTGCTGTGAGCACTATTCTGAAGGTCTAAGAGCATGAGACAGATTGATGAATCCCAGACACAAAGACTGAGAGAGAGAAGGAGGAGGCTCCTGGAGGAGGTGGCATTTAAGACAGTCCCAGAAAGAGATCAGGAGGTTTTTAGCAGTGGGAAGAGATGTGTATGCAGAGGTCCATGCTAAGACCTTAGGCAAGATCCAGGAGCTAATTCTGTCTGAAGCAAGGAATAACACAATGAGAAGCTGAGTCAAGGGTAATATTCTGTGCTTCGAAGTTGACAAGAGCCCACTTGTGCACGATGAGCCCAAAGAGAGAGGCCTCCTACAGAGCAGAATTGGAAAGGTGGAACCTGTCATAGGCTCAGCCCAGTACCACACTCTTCTGGGACATGAGGGGGTGGGATGAGAAGTGCATGAACTGAGGGCAGTCTGGCCTATGGACTTCAGAACACTGAACCACGGTGGCTTGACATGCTAAAACCTAGCTTCCAGGTCAAGGTACCCAACAAGTTTAAGTCTCCTGAGCAGATATGCACATTTCTACCTTCTAAACTATGAAGAAAACCCAACTTTAAATGCTTTGTAATACTGCCTACCATATCGGATGCTGTGAGGCTTTCTGTGATGGGCTTAGTGACAGCCCCAGTCACCAATAGCTGTTGGATGTCAAATTTCCATTAATTGCACCTATAAAATGGTATTCTAGCTGCACAGAGGTTAGCGATCACTGCATTCAATGCATAGAATAAGCTATTCCCACCAGTCCAGAACGTTCTATTGGGTAACACCAGTTTACAATAGAAGTTAACTCTGTCCCGACCTGAGGGACATATTTGGATACCTACCTGTCTGGGTAATTTCCTGAATCAGCTGTGCCCACCCATTTTTGTAGATACTGCCTGAGATAGTCACAGAGGTATTAGGAGCTGCATATCCACCTGGAAAACCACAGGAGAGGATCTTACCATTTGCTTTTATTTATTCGCTTGTTTGCTTGTTTTATTCTTCCCAGGTCAACAAAGCAGCAGGACAAACAGAGATGAGATATACTTTTCCCTTACACAATGATTCAAACAACTCTTCCTGGCTGGTATGTCCTGGGTAATCCTAAGATTGCTTTCTTTTTCATTAGATGATGCTCGATCAGAAAGATGTGACTTTCTGTGTGCTCATCATGACGCCCCTCTTGATGGGGGCCAACCTGGCGCTCTCTGATCCTGGAGCAAGAGAAACTCTGGGTTTGCTCCCTTCAAGCTCTTTTCCAGGATGCCCAGACTGACTGCTCTGGCCTCCTTAAGAAGTCTGGCTCTCCCCACTACAGGGCTAATGGAGTAGCAAAGGGTTTGGGGATCTCTGGGGACCCAGCTTGCACGTAACAAGCCCTGCAAGGTCTGCTGCCCAGCAGTCACCCTCAGATGCTGTCCACTTCTGTCTTCTCTTAGGAAGACAAGCGTTGTTGGACAAAGGAACAGAGCTGACTAGGACTCAGTGATGCACACTTGGTAATAAATGCCTCTATTGTCACTGAAAAGCAGAGTGTGTACATAGCAACTTGGATTGTCCCCTGGGGCCAGAGAGAATAGATTTTCTTAGGCTGCATAAGAGCATCTCAAACGCTAACATCTAGGGCAAAGGATTCCCGAGTGCTGCAATGTCAACTTGTGCCATTTTCAAATGCACTGGCGAACTTGGATGTCACGCAAACAGGGGAAGGCCTGGTTTCCCTTCCTGGACAGACAGTGGTCAAGCACCATTTTCAGATTCTCAGACTGACTCACTGAATTCCCTCACTGCCACAAGCCTTTCTCTGCTGCTCTGCCCAAGGCATTTGGATAAATGAGAACAAAGGAAAGAAAACAGCCAGCCTTCCCTTTTAGGGCCAGCCAAGTCATGCAGGCGTGCTCTTGGATGCCTCCTAAATTACAGTCAAAACAACAGGGAGAGCCCACTACAGAGTTACTACTGGAGTGGGTTTTATTTGCACAGTGTGGAGTATGTCTCAAATGTCCAACAGGGTCACCCACGCTGCCGCCTTTTTCGTCCCCGAAGCTTCATGCGCCTGGCAGGTAAGCTGACAGGCTGTTTGCCAAATGTCTCCATAATTTCTCTTATCCTAGCCAGGTTGGTCTTGCTGAGTGTGAAGTCACACCGAGTAGCTCCCATGTCATAGCCAACCATGCAGTTCTTGGTGGAGGTGATAAAGCCTTCTGCCTTGGCTGTGACCACATATTCGCCAGGGTTCAGTAGGCGCCAATAATCTCCATCACTGGCTGGGAAAAGAAAGCAGAGAATGTCAAAACAGATCCTTTCTAGCACAAGTTGTCCCAACCTCACCCATCAGAGCTGGACCTAAGCTTCTATGATCAAGTGCTAACAGCACTCTGGAACCCAAGGTGTTTTTCTCTTTGGCTGCTGCTCTAATATTTCACCAGGAAGGGACTTAGGGCCTACACTCCCCGCAGTGTGTAAGCTCAGTTGGAGATGAGATCTCCAAAGTCTTTCCTATGTGACAATACAAGCCATTAATTATAAATGTGAACTCATAGAAATATGTCCTTGCCACAAAATGGCCTCTTGCAAAGCCATAGCTTCCTGGCTTCCCTCTGCAGAGCTATGAATATAGAAGAATCAATCATTTCTAAAAAGGAAGGGTTCCTGGCTTCTAAAAATTCAGAAACGGACTGCCCGGGAGAAGGCCCTGGTCCATGTGCACTTAACCCCAGCTCTCACTGTATAGCCATGGACAGAGAGCTACAGGAACAGGAACTCGAGGTAGGGCAGGGACTCATGAGTCAAGGAAAGAAAACTGGCAAGCTGCAGGAAGGGCTGAGGAGGAACCCTGATAGCCAGCTATACAACTAGTCACTTACCCAATGGGTCCCTTCCTTAGCTTCAAGTGGGTCAGAACAGCCTTAGTCAACAGACTCTAGGGCTTAACTAGTTCTCCATTAAGACAGACTAAGTTCATGTCTTCATGCAGGCACAATGCTGGCTTCCTGTCTACTCATTTCCTTTTAGCCACTCTACTCAGCTGGCCACACTCAAAGAAGGAATGCTGAGATGCAGTTGCAGGTGGACTACAGCTTGAGACATGAGCTCTACAAGATGTCATATCTTCACACAGAGACTACAGCAAGATCAGGGAGCAACTCCCATGCTCTGAGACACCATTGTTTAGAAGGAAAGTTGAGAGGTAAAGGGCACCTCCTGTTCAACATGACTCAAGGAACTCTGGGATGTAGAATTCCCAAGACTGTGGAGGGAATAGCTGTGAAGCATGCATTTCCACATACCCACATGTCTATGTGTATATCGAACCCAGATCTCATGCCAGACAAGGTCTACTACTGAGATGCACCCCATACCCTTAGTCCTATGATGACTCTCTTATTTGATAGAAAACCTTCATTCCCACTAAAGGAAAACACACAAGGCAATAGCTAGGGACCTCTGAGAAGCCCTCCCGCCATCTTCGTGTGTGTGTGTGTGTGTGTGTGTGTGTGTGTGTGTGTGTGTGTGTGTACACATGCATTGACAAATATTCAGATATGTGAAGGTGCTCATGGATAACGTGTGTGTTTGTACAGAGGCCAGAGGCTGAGCCTAGTGAGCAAAGCATCTTCCTTTATTGCTGTTCACTTTGTTGCTTTGTTTACTGAGCCACAGTTTCTTGCTGCAGATGGAACTCACCCATTTGCCTAGTTTTGCTAGCCAGCTTACCCCAGATATTCCCTGCCTCATTCCTGAGCATCAGGAGTATAGGAGACTCTGCTAAACTAGCCTCATACTTACATGGGTGCTGGGGACACAAACTCTGGTCCTCATGTTTGTATGGTGAGTGCTATATCCACCGGACTTCCTTTTGTTGACTCTGAATAGTTGCTTTGTGATTCTGTCCTCTCACTTTGACATGCCACCTTTGCTCTTTAAGCTTGTATTCACTCCTCAGTGAGGGGACTCCACCTTGCCTTTTAGGTTTGTCTCTGTATCTACCTTTCCTGGCCCTGGTTACCATCTGTAATATTTGTACCCTCCCTAACAGTTCACTGTAGGCCTCCTCCATCAGAAAGCATACTGAGTGGTCAGAGACATCCTTGTTGTTTGCAGGAGTAGTTCTTTGTTCACAATCAGTGCTCAATAAACCAAAGCTAAAAGGAAGAAGGAAATGATGGGGACCATGTTTGCTTCACAAAGTCAGAACAGGAGATATTGGTTCTGTGATCTAGAAGTTTCCATTTCTGAAACATAGATCTGCTTGGCTTTTCCCTCTGCCTGGCATGTTTCTCAGAAGACCATGGACAATGTTTTTCTACCTTATACATAGGGTTCTTCTTATTTCTTCTTCTTCCCTGATGACACTTATCCTAGAACCATGCACTAGAGGATATAGAAGGAGCACCACATTGAGTACTGTCCCACTGAACAACTGAGCCAGTGTCCTGAGATAAACACTCCATGTAGCCACCATGCAAGGTGAACACTGTAGATATTGCTTGTCACTTTTGGAATGAAAGGGACACCCCAAGCCCAGTGATTGCTCATTCATTAGCAGTTCAAATTGGTGTCTTCTAAGCAATGGACAGCATATGAAATTCTAACCCAAATGTTCTTTTAAAAATAGTCTTTCTAGCTCCTTCTTGGTGGGATTCTGTTAACACCTCTGTTTACATTATGCAAACTTGTACTGAAATGAAATTTGTCAGATCATAAAAGCCTCAGACAAAAATCAAGACAAATTTAGCACTTCTGGTGAGAGTGAAGGGTACTCGTAAAGAGCTGTGTGTGTGTGTGTGTGTGTGTGAGAGAGAGATGTGGGAGGCATCTGCCCAGAGCACATTCTGGGGATTATTTATAGGAGGAAGTGGAGGGTATGAGATGCATTTGCCATTAGTTCATCCAAACTGCCGGCTTGATTACAGGGCTTGAAAGTCAGACCCCATTAGGCAAAGCATTTTCATCTAGACTTATAGGGCCCCAGGGTCTTTTTACCTCCCACTGTGTAGAGTCCCAGTGTTTTCCTACATTGCCCACTAGGCACTAAATAGTGTGAGGAATGGTCAGGGCTCCTTTAAGAAGTACTATTTAAAACACAGATTCTACATAAAATGAATGGCCCCATCTTTCATTCATGCAGATCACTAGCATCCTGTTTGGTCTCTGGCAAAGTATAAGGGCTTGGTCCAGATGGGTGAATGAATGAATGAATACATGCATATTCATAAGAAGCTATGGGTACAAATTTCCATGCAACACTGAGTGAATCCTTACAGACGGTGGCTGTAACATCTAAGACAAGTGGTAGAAAGAGTCAGACACTCTGTAGTGAAGAAAAAAAAATCAATGCCACACAACAGTCCCTAGCTTCTCAGAGCTTCCATTGCAGCGGGAGTTTCAATAATTGCTCTAATCTGTCCCAGGAAAGGTGTGAGGAGAAGCCAAGAAGCCAGGCTGAAAAACCCCCTCAGGAAGTTGGAGAGAGGAGATGCCGACTCAGTTCTGCATAAGAAGTTTTTATATGACTACCCTGTGCTAATCGACTGTGCCACTGACCGCCAGTGAGTGAGTTTCTAAAATTCTATTCATGACTGGAGCCCAAGAATCATACTGCAAGGAGCAGGTTTTTCTTACTGAGACAGTTTATACACATGCATGAATACCTGTCCGGATGTCGTGGTTAACACCTTCCACAGAGATGATGGCATTTGAAATCCCTTTCCCTTGTAAATCTCTCACTATGCCTTTGATGCCTCGATGAACCTGCAGCAAACATGAGGCCCAGTGAGTCACCAGCCAGCTCTGGATACCAACAGCACAAGTAAGCAGGTGGGACAGGCAGCATCAGCTCAGCCCTCACCAAGAAAGTACTGTGTCTAGCTCAACATGTGCCTGGCTCTGTAAGGACTTGGTAGAATGTTTTGTGGCCCATGTCCAGAAAGTTTCTCATCGCAATTAAGAACTTCCAGGTGAAATCATGAGAGTCTGAGAGTTTCATTAAAATCCACCCACTAGGGCTGGGGGTGCAACGCAGAGACAGAATGTCCATCGAGTGTGGCCCTGGGTTCCCTCCCTAGAACTGGAAAATAAAGCAAACTTCCCTAGAAAACCGAATTTAAGTTTTTGTTAATTTCATTGTTATTTATTTTATCTGGAGACAATGTCTCATTATGTAGTACCAGCTGGCCTACAATTTGCTACAGAGACTCAGCTGGCCTTGAACTCAACATTCTTCTACTTTTGTCTCCTTGGTGCTGGGATTAAAGGCTTGGACACCAGTTTCAAATGTAACCTAATTTTATCATGCATGCTTATTTGGACCCTCCTATGTTCCATAGACTTAATAACATAGGTGTTAGAAACAAAGGAACCAGAGGCCATGAAAAGATAATCGCTTTGTATTGAGTCTATCTACTAACTAACCATGTCATATAACACACAGAAGCCAGACCTTGTACCTCAGTCCCCCTGTCTATAGGCTAATATAATAATTCATGATGGCTCAGCACCTTCTCAGTGATAGTCTGGACATGTCAACTATAGGGGCAGTTTTGGCAGACTCAGACAGTAGCTTTAAAATTGCCCAATTCCCACAAACAAGCCGTTCTCTCCCTTTCCTATGCAAAGGAAAATGAGCCTTTCCCATGAGGTTTCAGGCCTGGGGTAGTTGTACTAACAGCTTCCTGATAGGAAGAAACTGGCTCCTAGTCTCTGTATCAAGAGTCCTTCTGGAAACCCTTGCAGGGCAGACTTGGCGTAAGATCCAGGTGCCAACCACAGTCATCTTTCAGAGGTGCAGCCACTGCACCAGGGAGTTGGTGTGTCCGAGCATGGGTGACAAGTACCATCTGACTGTTATTTTCACACCCACAACCCATGTCTTAGCTAGTTCCTCTCCTCCCAGCCACATGTCCAACATACCTGTTCCATGAACACAATCAGAGATTCCCGGTTATTCTCCCATTCCTCAGGCAGTTCGCTCTCATGTGGGTATTTATCACAGCCCACATAGATGGACAGCTCAAAGCAGTTCGTATGGAGGTAGCTGAAATCATTTAGACCTGTGAAGCCAACCAGACATTTTAACTGATTTATGCTTCAAGTGGCAAGGGGAGTGGGCAAGACTGTTCAAGAACATTTAGAGCTCTTCAGCTGAACAGGGAAGCAGAAAAAAAATCTACTATAGATAAACAGAGGAAAACAAATGTGCCTGGAAAGCCATTGTTAGTAACCACAATGGATTAAGTGTTTAAATCACACTGTGTTTGGCAGCTGTATGGGTCTCAGATGAGAGCCTGAATTCAGTTCATTCAGATAGCTAACCTATGTCCTTCTCGGTCTCTTTCTTCACACGATTCTACTGGGCCTGGCCATAAGGTGTATCCTGCTGGTCACTACATTGTCCTCACAAACTCAGCCATAGCTCAACCTCACAAATAAGACAAGCGAGGTTGTGATCAGTGAAAATTTCGTCCAAGATTGTATTTCTTCAAGGGGCCATGGTCTAGGATGGAGCCTAGACCACGTGTGTGTTTGCTTTGCAGCTGCTTGGCTATCAAGCTCACTCAGTGAGTCCCAAAGCAATAGACTTAGATCCTCAAATGCAGATAGGAAGCAGCCACCCTGGAGTATGGCTGTCCCATGTGAGCTTCCTGGGGCTGCTGTTACAAATCACTGTGTCATGGTTTCCCATGTACTGAGAGGCTAGACATCCTCAGGTCTGTGTGCTCCCTGCAGAACCTTGTAGGAGCATGCTCCTTGCCAGCCTGACTTCTTCTGGCCTAGGCATTTTGCTTGACTCTGCTCAATCTTCTATATTTGCTTTTTCCTCTTTGGGTCCATTTATAGAGATGTCTCATTGATGTAACAAACACACATCCAGTAATAGAGAAGGAGCATCTCCAGGGCCCTTAATTACATCTTCAAAGACTGCCTTCCCAGTAAAGTAGCAATTACAGGTGCAAAGAAGTTATAAAAGTGACATGGTGTTTGAGGGTTCTTTCTCAAGTCATTACATATCCAGTATTTGTTAAATGAGTAAATTACTCTCATGAGTATCACATGAGACTTGGGGTGGGCAGGGTGCCGGAGATTGGACCCAAGCCATTATCCATGTTCAGCACCGAATCCCTCTCTACTAATGAGCTTCCCCCTCACCATTTCCACCTCTGAACAGGATGTGCAGCAAGCTGTGCTCTATAACAGTAGGGCAAGCATCGTTTTGTGAAGGAAAAGATTCTCTAAGGACCTCTACCTGCTCCTTGGGGGGCAGAAGAAGATGCAGGCTTGAGACACGAGGCTCTGTGTAGACCGAGAAAAAGCGTATTCTCCAGGGACCCTCTTAAGAAGGGTGCCAGATTTTAGGGGTGTCGGCCTAATAGATGCAAACCAATGTTTATTTTGTAATTTGTGTGGCACAGTGTAATTTGCATAGTGCAAAAACAGAGAAAATATCTCCACTTGGATTATTTCCAAGACAAAATTATGTCCTTCCCGATATTCTCTTAAAGTGACTACAGGAACAAGTGTTTCTTTTTTGCTTTTTACTTTTCCAATAAAGGACCATATTTGAAAAGTATATGAGTTTATAGAAGTTAATCAAAATTAACTAGCACAGTAGAACAGAGAACAAGATAGGTTGGTGAAATTATAGAGTCTCTTAGTTTCCTTTGAAGTTGCTGTGATAAAATATTCCAACAAAAAGCAACTGAGAGGGCATGATCTGACTTAAATTCCCAGGTCACAATCCAACACATCAGAGCTTGAAGTGACTAGTCCGAAGCAAAGAGAAATAAATGTATTTGCATGCATATCTACTTGCTTGGATATGCTTAACTTAATTTCTTGACTTTTATTTAGTTCAAAGACATTCTACATAGAGAATGGTGCTGCCCACAGGGACCTGGGTCTTTCCAAATAAATTACCATCCATCCCCTTAACATGCCCACAGGCCAACCCAATTTAGACAAACCCTCACAGTAACTTGAGGCATTGCTCTTCTCCCAGGTGATTCTAAGTTGTGTCAAGTTTACAAAGCTGACATTAGATAGGCATTTCATGGTATGCGTGCCTGATAAAGGGAAAGACATTGGGGATGAAACCTTAGGCTGAATGTTCCTAATCAGCCAGACATGAATTACATTCACATACATTCTCTCTGTAATCCTAACGTATTCTAGAAGGAAACATCACCACCACATTTTAAGCCCAATTTTTCTAATAGAAAAATGTAGGGCTTCAAAGAAAAATTATCCAGGGTCATATATTATCTTAATGATAAAGCCAAAGTTGAACTATTAGACATAAAAGATTTTTCCTTTATTGCCTTAACAGTCCACTCACTGTCATGAAAAAAATAGTAATTTGTGTTTTGCTGGGACCTTAAACCCTTACAAATAACCTTAGACATGCTAGTCTCATCCCTTGAAAATCTTGGCATGTAAACCATGGGGTACTCTGGTTGCTGCCAAGTGATTTGAGGGTCTCTTGGTAAAACCTCTCCAGGCCCATGTGGTGGCTTTGAAATATGGCACTGGTGACACTGGGTAGCCAATGGACAGCAGATGTATGCAACTGTTTCCATCACATTGAGATCTCAGAACACAGCAACTCAGCCACATCACACCTGAGCCAGGATGTAGACTCACAGTCTCAGACCTCCCCCAGACCGGTGGTTCTAAGCAAAGAACCCTATCTTTGACAGCAATGTACCCTGCTACTTTCTCCTATCCACAGTCCTTTGAAATGTATCTAGGTGGCTATGGGCAAGACCTAACAAATTCTAGCTCTACCAGTTTCTTGATAGAGCAGAACCCTGGCCTTCTCCAGGGCCTCTCATTCATAAAAATGAGTAAGCCCCACCCACCTCTGAGAATGAAGTAAAAGTGTTAAAGGATAGCCTTTGGGGAGTGCTGAGGTCAATGCTCTGGAAGCCATTGCTGACCATCATACTGAGCATAAGAGTGGGTTTGATGGCCAATCTTTGTCAACTTTACTACATCTGGAATCATCTGAAACCCAAATGACCAGGCGTACCTGTGGGAGACTTTCTTGACTGGTTCATTTGAGGTAAGAAGATGCACCCTAAATCTGGTGACAGCCCACATAAAAGGGCATAGAAGAAGGAAGCTCCTGCTCTTTGCCTGTTTGCCTCACTTTTACTGGCAAGAGCATCTGTCCTGTCATTGAAGTATTCATTGAAGTATTAGAACCTGTGTCCTCAGGATTCCAACAGGGACTGAAGACCAGTAGCTTCCTGGGAATTCCCCAGGACTCTAGCACCAGATGGAGACTGAACAGCCACCAGATTCTTCACCTTTCTGTCAGGAGAAAGACCTACTCAGACTACAGCCTATAAGCCACACACACACACACACACACACACACACACACACACACACACACACGTATATTCCTGTAAGTTCCATCCTCTTAGAAAACCCTGACTAGTGGACAGAGGACATATATCAGAGAGGCCTAGGGTTAACTCTGGACTAGAATCTATGATTGTTAATATGTTAATATTGCCAACTTAACAGGACCTACAATCCTCCTAAGATACACACCCCTGTGTGTGATGGATTGCCTAGACTGTGTTAATTAATGTGAGAAAACCTAACTGTGGATTCCACCATGTCATCGGCTGAGTTACTGGACTGAGCAATAAGAAAAAAGGTAACTGAGTATCAATATCCATCTCTCTCTACTTCTGAACAATGGATATCCTATAACAAGTTGTCTCACATTCCTTCCACAATGGACTGCATCCTCAAATATGAGCCAGCATACCCCTATCACACACAGACACACACACACACACACACACACACACACACAAACACACACACACAAACACACACACACACACACACAAACACACACACACAAACACACACACACACACACGCAAGTGCACACACATGTTCACATACAGGAACACACACACACACATACATGCATGCATACATGCATGCACACAAGGATGTCCATACAGCTGTATACATTCACACATACCTGCTCACCCACACTCGAATGTGCATGCATTAAATTGCTTTTATCAGATATTTTGTCATGGCAACAGGAAAAGTAACTAATGCACCATTCATGGTCCTTGGGAATGTGCTATTTAGACTGGCAGATTGATCTAAGACATACTTCCAGCCACTGTGTGCCAGGAAGCCCCATTGACGGTGCCTTCCTCCTTCTGAAAATCTTCTGTGTGGCACACTCGCCTCCTGGCATCTGTCATGAGACGATGAGTGGAGGCATAAGAGTATGCCAGCCAGCGGAACACGTGATCGTCGGGTGTTGGGGTGTGCTCCTGGGTCTTCCACGGGGACCGCACCATGTCATAGGGGTATGCCACAACCAGCTCACCCCCCTGTAGGTTGCCTCCCAGCACAAATGGGATCTTCTCCATCCAGGCGATGACGGCTCTGGTCTCCATGGCCACCTGGGAGGATACAAAGTTAACAAGCAGAAAGACATTGCTTTGTTTCCTTGTCTTTCAAGAGGGGGAAATGTTTGAAAAATTAGAAATTTCAAACTGCGCCCTGGGGAAACTGGATTTTTTTAGAAGCAATAGATTAAAAGGGGGAAGTCCGGGGAAATGTCACGTTTTCATGGCAGGATATTCTAGTAAATTCTTCATTGGGGGTTAAAGTATCATTCTGTGAATCCAATGAACTCCTGGGTTGGAGTGTTTACTAACTACAGACAGCATGGGAAAGACACACAACCAGGAGCACCCCCAGACCCTAAACCTCAATCTGACCATGCTCTATATGACCAAGGCATTAGCAGATTTTTCCTGCAAAGGGCTAGATGCTGACTATTTGGTGGGCCAGGCAGGCTCTGTCACAGGTTTGTTCCTGTGGTAAAGAAACACCATGGACAAAGTGCAAATGTGTGCCAATCGAAGCCACAGGCAAGGAGGGCTGTGTGGGCTGAAGTCTGAGGACTTCAGTCTTAAAGTCACTCTCAGTTTCCAGAAAACAGAAGGATGTGACATTTCAGGAACACAGTCCCAGCTCGCAGAGGCAGTAGACCCAGCCACGCATGCACAACCAAGGGCAAGATGCGGAAGTGAGCAACACTGGGGAGAAGAGGAAGGAATGGAGGACGACCTGTTAGCGGAGACATAAAAATGTCTTGTTACACAAGAGAAAGGGACGGGCTGCATTTGAATCTAGATTTCAGCAAACAAGGGTGGGGGGGAAGTGGGATGAGAGAAATGGGAGGAGGGGTGCACTGATTGGTGTAAGAAATGAACTGGGATCTCTAGTCCTAACCCTAGCCTTGCAATTAAAGCAAAATGAAAAACAAAACAAAACAAAAAACCCCAAACAAGCAAACAACAACAACAACAAAACCTGATTTGGGGCCCAGGAGGACTCAGCAGATAAAACCGCTTGCCTCACCTCACAAGCCTGACTGAAGTTTAATTCTCAGAACCCACTTAAAAATCATGATGTGGCAGTCCACATCTGTAATCGGCCTTCAGGGAGACAGGCGGCAGAGACAAGAGACCTACTGAGAAGGAGCTCACTGGCCAGCTAGCCTGGGTATGCCACTATGATGGAAACAGAAGGAAAGATCCTGTCTGACCGAAGTATAAAGAGTGAACTGACTCCTGAAAGCTGTCTTCTGACCCCTCCCCCACAGGGCTGCCACGGCGTGTGTGCACCCATACTCACACACAGACACAGTGAACCTGGAAAAGAACATAATGACGGTTCTATCTGTGGACGTGAAGGATGGGCCCCATCATTTAGAGATGCCCATGAAAACATTAACAAAGTCACATGACGACAGGTCTGCTTTCGGAAGAAGCAGGAGTTGGCACACGTCACCGCTGACGTGTGTGCCTGTGAGCCCCCTCCAGCTTCCTTCCCTTTTATACACTTGACTTTTTAGGGGGTGGGGGAAGTTATTAAAGAGGGAAACTGATCATGTTAAATGACAAACTTAAAAGGTTGATGTGGTTTAATACAGACACGTGAATCGGATCAGATTATAACAAATGGCTGATATAGAAGGAAGGTAATTTCAGGCAGACAGCGTTGATACCAGCAGAGGAGCTCAGAGGGCCACTTACTGTACAGACAGAAACGCTGACTCGGAGCTGTGGTGGGTTAGCTGGGCTTCACTAACCTTGGTGCTGGCCTTGATGCGTGCCATAAGCCCTGGGTCAGGCTAATTATGGACCACAGCTCATGGCACAGAATCAATACTGGCCCATGCTGTGAAACCATAGTTCAACCCAAGACCCAAGTCTCAGTAGCAGTTGCTCTGCACACGTGTGACTTCACCCCCACCCCCAGCCCACTGCTTCGGATCAGAAAAGACTTCCTACCCTATGTGAGTGAGTGGCTCTCGTTCCCCCTGCCTTGTCTTTACTGTACATGAAGACACAGCAATCTTACTGCTTGCTTTTACTTGTCTTTCCATTTTTTTTTTTGACCCAGCTTAGGCTCCTAATCCTAATTCCTGATTTTGATGAATGCTATTGCACAGTCTTTCCCCCTTTATGATGAAGAGATGGTTTCTCTACATGTGATAAGAACACTAGGTAATCAGTCTTTTGCTGTAAGGAGCCGTGTGTTTTGAACTCTCTTGTACAGTGTTCTGGTACACACATCACCAAAAGTGAAATGGCCTCACGTTACCAGAACTCTGTCTTCCATATATCCTAAGTGACAATGTCTGCATCTAGCAGTTAGTGAAAGCTGATGTCATGGCGTATAACTGGCGTGGGTAAGGAGAATGATAGTAAAAATTCACACATTCCAGGGGTGACATTTGTTTGTTTGTTTACAAATCTGTAGGTATAGGAGTTCAATCAAATGACTCTACAAAGAATCTCCACAAAAACAGCTTGAAAGGGGGTAACGAGCCAGTACTGTTCTCTACTGTTGGAAAAGATAAGAAAGATGTATTTATTTTCTCTGTCTGTGCCACATCCTCTGCAGACACCAGCAGGCAACCTTTCACCCTCCTCTGACACACAAATTGGAATTGTTTTCACTCACTGTGGCGTTCTCAGACAGAAACCACTCAGGGATGGCAATGTAGTGGTTGGGAACTTTCCTTGGGGCATTCTGCCGGTCCTCCGCCTCCCAGAGCAGTGTGTTTAAATCCGGAAAGTTGTTGTTGATATCAATGCCATCATGGGTCCAACGTCCCAGGGACCAGCCTCCCAACTCAGAACCCTGGAGAAGATTCAGAAGGGAAAGAGCTCTCAGATCACACAAGAACCCAGATGTGTGATGCATCTGTGTCTGACAGCCATATGCATCTCCAAGTCTCTGAATGCCCTTGGCCCCAGAAAAGAGATCAGAGGAAAATACAGAAAAACCTGCTCTGAGCATCTGATAAACCACAGACAACACAGTCACCTCACTTCAAAGAGGGACACACAGAGGAACACTCATGCCAAACAGCCCATCCCAAAAGCCTTAGATCTCTTCACATACCTCTCCCTGTCTGTGACCATCTACTACATGACTGAACCCTCTGTAAAGGAAGAAGTCTGGAAGCAGAGCATTGGGGTCTCACTTCTGTCAATGCAGAACCAATGTGTTGCCCTTGCCTGGTCTGGATTTCTGGTTTTAGTGGTGTCTATGACAGTACCACTCTGAACATGCCCAATCTTACCTGGTTTTAGAGGTGAAGCACGGCTGGGCCTGGTTAGTACTTGGATGGAAGTTACTATTTTGACTACCCTGGGAGTCATTTGTGCCAGAACCAACAAACAAGACTAAGCCCTGTATTTTAAAAATTTATTTGACAGGAACCACCATTTAGATGGTGCTCTATGTTATTTCAAATATCTCGAAATATCACTATTGATCCACGACTTGATTAAGGCAATTATATATACATGTGACATATAAAAATTACATATGATAATTAGAAGTCAAAATATAAGCAATATCCCAAAATAATCAAAACAGTTATTACTAGGGAATGGGTGAGAATGTTACAGGTAATAACCAAAACCTCAAAAGCGTTCAGCCAACCTGAGGTGCTGTGCCATGGATATGTAATGCTGGCACTACTCACATGGACACTCGAGGCTGTGGACATACACTTCTCTCAGTGTCACTTTCAGTTTTAATTCCTGCTCTGTATCCCCCCCCCCCTCCAGAAACCTTACGATGCAAAGAAACAATCAGAAAAAAAGGCAAACAGCTCCTACAGGCAAAAGACTGTAGACACAGGTTGCCAGCTTCAATAAAGAGACACTCAGGAAGAAGGAAAAGTGGCTGGGGAGATGGCTCAGTTGATAAAGTGCTTGCTGAGCAAAAGCATGAATTTAGAGTCCCAGTACCCAGGTAAAAAGCTAAGTGTAACAGTATGTGCCTATAATCCCAGTACTGGGGAGGTAGAAGCAGGTTGGTCCCAAGGACACGTTGGCCTACTGGTTGAGCCAAGTCAGTGCATTTAAGTTTAGCAGAAAACCCTGTTTCAAAAGCAAAAGTAGAGAAGCTATTGAGAAAGACACCTAACATCATCTTCAAGACTTGCCCATGCACATATGCACACATGCACATGCATACACACACACATGCACACCTACACACATATGTCACAGACATCAAACACAAGAAGGGGGGCTCCTGTAGAGTTGGGGTATCATGCTTGTTTCAGGCAGGGGGCTAGGAAATACTCACTCCTTCATAGGCCTTCTCATAGCCGTCGGGATTGAGGGAGGGTAGAATGTGAATCCGTGTCTCCTCCACCAAGCGGACAATGCGTGTGTTCTGCGCCAGGTACTCCTTGCAGAGGAACTGCAGCAGCAGCAGCAGCAGCTCTCGGCCCAGAACCTCATTGCCGTGGGCTCCTGCGATGTAGTGGAACTCAGGCTCACCTTGATAGAGACAGACACACAGGCTCCTGCAGGCATCCACATGGGGCCTGGCGAGGTTTGGAAGGACACAAACAACCTTACAGCCATACCTTTTGCCTTTCAAACAAGCCTCCAAAATTATACTGGGATGATTATTTTATACCCAAATGCTCAACCAGGTAAGAAAAACTGTAGACAGCAAGCCTGAACTGGAGCCACAGGTAAGTGTTCTCAGCAGGCTGAGACCAAGTATCTCACCCGGTGCCTATGGTCAGAAGCTAGACACAGAGCACAGACATTGCTTTTCTCTTCAGTGGTGCGGTTGTTCTTTGTGAATTTCCTATTTATACTTTGCAAGGGTCCAGATATGAATAAATACATTTAAAAAAAAGTCTTAAAGGGAATCAGCATGGACAGTTTGATTAATGGTCTGAATATTTTCTGTTTCCACAAACTTAGTTTGCTTCCTGCTAAGAGGTGTTATGGGTGTGTGTGTGTGTGTGTGTGTGTGTGTGTGTGTGTGTGTGTTTGCAAAATTAGTACTGAGGTCAAGACCTTGGGGTAGTATGAAGAGGAGGGTGGGGCCTTTGGAAGATGAGGGATTAGTTTCCTAGTAGAATGGCTGGTGAGAATATAACCTTCCACTGCCTTGTATCATGCAAGGATTGAGCAGAAACCAGGCCCTTGGCAGATTCCAGATGTGCTGACATCTTGATCTTCAACTTCCCAGGGTCCAGAATTATAAGAAATAAATCCCCATGGTTTATAAACAACACCATCTTGACTATTTAGTTAGAGCCGCTTAAAAGACTCAGACTATCCCGATAGGCATGGCTGACCACACTCCTTTTTCTTCCCTTTGTCAAGCTTCTGTGTGGGAGGAAACAGTTTTATCCACAGATAAGGCCTTTATTCCTGAAAGAAACTCCTGAGATGAACTCCCGAAGCAGAGACATGGAGGAACAATAAAGTCAAACAAGTCAGATATATCTTTGCACCTAACTTTCAGTGGATTTTGAGAGCTTGGCCAATTTTACCAACAAGAAAACCAGAGCTCACCCATCCTGTAGGGTCTTGGGGTAGTGATGTCTGAAGAGAAAACAACCAAAGGAAGGTAGCTTTTAAAGACAATACAGACATTGCTCAAGAATGAGAGAGTCCCTGCAATTTGAGCTATTCATGAGTCGCAGAGTCCTGAATGTTCTCCCTGAAGAGGAATCTGTCATATATCCAGCCATTTTCTCCTTTGTCTTGTTATTGGCCTCAGAAGCAGAGAGCACAGTTGAATGTGGTGGTCCCTGTGCAGCAAAGGAGGATTCTAGCTCAGAGAATTCCACGGTTCTTAAATCTGAGAGGCATAGAACTAAAATCCACTTGTTTGTGTGAAAATGGTTGTGGGATGGGTGGCTTGAATTGGGGGTGGGGATATGGGCTATGGATATTGGGTGTGGGGATATGGGGTATGGGGATATGGGGGTGGGGATATGGGGGTGGGGATATGGAGGTTGGGGATATGGGGTGTAGGAATATGGGGTATGGGAATGTGGGGGTAGGGATATGGGGGGTGGAGATATGATGTGTGGGGGAAATGCCTTCAAGTTAGGTAAGGAGCTATTGAATATGGGATATCATTGTCTTGGTAGAGGAGCTGACATAGTTATTAGCAGCTGTTATCCAGAGATAAACCTAGAGTCATCTGGGAAGAAGGAACCTCAGCTGAAGAAATGCCCACCTCAAAATGGCCTGTGACTATGTCTGAGAGGTTATTTTCTTAATTGCTAATTGCTATAGAGGACTCATCCCACTGAGTGTACCACCCCTAGGCAGGCGGGGCTGGACTGTGTTAAAAAGACAACCGAGGAATGCAATAAGCAGAATCCTTCCATGATTTCAGCTTCAGTTCCTGCCTCCGACTCCTGCATGAACTCCTTCCCTGCTCTCCCTGGAGGGTGAACTTATTACCTGTAAGCTGAAATGGATTTCCTCCCAAGCTGCTTTGGTTATGGTGCTTGTTAACAGCAATGGCAAACAAACTAAGACAAAACTCTTTCTTACCAACTTCATGTTCCCCGGGATGGTCAGAAATCTCTACCGCATACAACTTCAGGCCCTGGTGGCTTTTGCCAATGTTGTAGATCCTGGTAATATTGGGGCACATTTCACTTACAACCTTCATCAACTAAAACACAAGGCAAATGACAGATTTTGAGTCATGACGACTGTACACTAAGAAAGCAGTGCTCCCCAAAAGGAAGCTATCTCAACAACCTCCCACCCCGGAAGTCCCCTCCTCCCCACAGCCCCACTGCTATACTTGTCCAGAATACCTTCCCTGGTGCCACCTTTCCCAGGATAACACCCACCTTTCCAGCCAGAACATATTCTTTGGCCATCAGCTCTAAGGAGAAGCTCTTGGCCATTGCCTGTCCTGGTCCTGTATTCCTAGCATGCTTGATTATTACAGCTACAGTCTCTTGCTGCAAACTGAATGTCTGTGTCCCTCAGCTGAAATTTAATCGAGGCAAGAGAATTAAAGGGGAAGTGCTGAGTCCACCAAGATGTCTCAGTAGGTGAATACCCTGACCTGAGTTCCATCCCAGAGATACACATACTGGAAGGAGAAAACCAACTCTCACAAGGTGTCCTGTGACTGCAGGAAGTGCACAGATGTGTGCATGTGCTCAGATCCTAACACACCTTAAAAGTAAATGCAATACAATTCTTTTATATGAAGAAATGAAGCATTAGATGTTCCTTATATCACATGGTGCAGACTTTGTAAACAGGATGAGAGCCCTTCAAAAGAGACAGAGGACTCTCAATATGTATGGAGAGGTCACATACACATATGCCCTCCCTCAGAAGGCACTCTATTTGCCATCACGTTGAGCCGAAGTTTTTAGCCTCTAGAACTACAAACAAGGCATTTCTATTGGCTACTAGCAAAGTTACTTGACATTTCCGCTCCAACAGTTTCAACAGAGTAAGGCAGCATCTGGGTTGAGATCTTCACCTCTCTCAGATGTGAAATGTGGTTATTGCTTCCCTGGTTTTGGTCATCAGTTCCTTGGCTACAGTTTATACCTTCCTAGCTGTGGCCATGTCTGACTGACTGACTTTCTTTCTTTCTTCCTTCCTTCCTTCCTTCTTCCTTCCTCCCACTCCCCCTCTCCCCCTCCCTCCCTCCCTCTCCCCTCCCCCCTCTCTTTTGGATATATTTTATTTACATTTCAAGTGTTATCACTGTTGCCAGTTTCCCCTCCATAAACCCCCTATCCCATCTCCCCTCCCCCTACTTCTATGAGGTGCTCCCCAACCCATGCACCCCTTCCCATCTCCCCACCCTGACATTCCCCTGCACTTGGGCATTGAGCCTTGGCAGAACCAAGGGCTTCTTCTCCCCCTGATGGCCAGCTTCTCACTGTAGTTTCCATCTTTCCGAAGCAGTCTCCTTGAAGATCAAATTGCACAATAATGAATTCTTTGATAGTGTGTCTTCATAATCACTGTACACCGAAGAAGGTGTTTCTTCCCTTCTGGAGCTAGTGATGCAGCAGAGAGAGGCAAGGGATGATCCAGTTCATAAATGCTAAGTAAGGACCGCATGTGCTGGCCATGGACACAGACCTCATGGGGCCAAATGATGAGCAAAGCAGGCTGCAGTGGGGAGCGAACCCACACCCCGAAGTCTGGATTTTAACTGACAGCTTTGGTTTGTAGAATGATGTGGGCTATCAGGGAAGGCAGTAGGAGAATATGCTTTGGGAGCAGAGGACAAGAGACATACTCCCACAGATTGCCTTACCTCACACCCCTGACTGGTGCCTATGAGCACGGATTTGCTAGGTGAACTGTGTTTTGCAATTACCAGGCATCAAACCCTAAATTAAAGAACGCTGTTTCCTCTATACATTGACTGAGGATCTCACTCCCCACCAGGCACCATACAGAGAATAAAGACTGGAGAGTATCAAGGACCATTTCAGAGCCAAATGTTGGGAGCAGAAGAGATACCAGGCACAGGCAGAGCAGAGGAGAACATCCTGGCAAGGGTGGTGGGCAGGCAGTACCCGTTAGAAGGCTACTGCCACTCCAAAATAGAAGTTTGAGCTGCATGTGCCCTTTTCTCCTTCTGCAGCATGAAAGATGGCCACAGTACACTTGCCTCGAATCCCGACCGGTCCTAATTGGCAAGTAGTATATCACTGTCTTGGGTTTAGACCAAAGATTAGTCATTCAGGGAAAAGGCCTAGGTAGTTCATTGCTAACCTGGCAACAAATATAAGCCTCAAGCACAGGCCTGCCTACCCTTTTGTGTTACCTTCTCTCTTTTGTGCAGCTAGCACTGAAGATCACACCCTACATACTAGAGGAAGAGTAATGTCATCTTCCCCTGGACACACTTTAAGCAATGGATTCAAGAAGCCTCTTGGGCTACACATCTTTAGAACCTCCTTTCTTTCTTGTATTCTGTCTTCCCTCGCAGTATTTCATCCCAGCCCTACTTTCTCTGCCATAGTTGGTATTAAATAAACTGCATGTCACTGGATTATCATACCAAAATCAACCTTCCCTCGAAAGAACATGAAAATCTGAAGAATTTGGGAAGGGCCTTTATAATTCTCCCATCCGAGGATCACTCTGAAATACCCTGAAACATATCTTGGATTGGCACCATCCCCAGGAAGGTCATGGAAATTGAATGTGCTTTCTCTTTGCAAACACAGGAATTCTAGCATGGGCATTTTCAGGGAGGAGCCCTTCTCCTTAAATATAACTCCAAGTAAATGTAATTACTTGGTCCTGAAAAGGGCATTCTTTTTATGCTGTCTGGGTCAGTGATTAGTAATGTTGATTGTCAGCTTACCATACCTGAGAACTGCTTCCATCAGACTGGTCTGGAGACATATGTTTGGAATGCTTTCTAGATTGATACTGTATGTAGAGGGTTCAGCTATCCCTGGGCAGATGACTTTGAGTTGTAGAAGGGAGCTGAGCAAGCCAGGAGAAGCAAGCCAGTAAGCAGCATTCCCCCTTAGTTTCTGCTATAGTTCCTGATGCCAGATTTTTGCCTTGACATCTCTGAATGTCTCTTCTGCAAGTTGCTTATGGTCATGCTATTTAACACAGCAACAGAAATCAAGCTAGAATGATGTCTTTATGGTAAATATATGTGTTCTGATTATAAACAGAGTATGGAAGTATGGAGTAGTCTTTCCTCAGGACTCCAGGGCTGACAAAACTGGTTCTGTGGGCTTGAAATATTGTGTGTGTGTGTGTGTGTGTGTGTGTGTGTGTGTGTATACTTCCTCCAGTATACACATACACACACACACACATACATATACACAAATATCTCATGGTGCACTTTCCCCCTCAAAGCCCAACCCCATTGAAAATTTTTTAGTTGTTAAAATTTTATATAATGGAGAGGAAAGCAAGTAAGGAAAGAATGTCGAAACAGCTCCTTGGAGGGGGAGGGGGTGACACAGTAGAGAAGAGTGTTTGCTGAACTCACTCACCTCTGAAATAGGAAAGCACATCACCACCCTAGGATCCACTAAGTCTGGGTCCCTCTCTCTCTCTCCTTTGCTGAAGAAGATACAATAACGAGTTGCTTTTCTAGTAATCTAATTTTCAGTAATATATCAGAAGGAAACCGTCCATGAAGAATGCTAAAATTATATGCATGACGACACTTGTTGTAGCATGTTTCCTACTTTGGTACACTCAAAAGTTGGGAGTTTTCCAAATTCTTCAAAGCAGGAGAAGGCTGGTAACTCATCAGCTCCTGTGTCAGCATTGGAGACAGCAGGGGGAGGGGCTGGTGGTAGGGAATCATCACGAAGAGACATGGGCCAAAGGCAGAGCTGTATTCTAATCACAGCTATGCAGAATCTGTCCACAGAAGTTCAAATTCTGGAGGGATAGAAACCCATTGCTGTAGTTTGAGCAAATGTGTTCACCAAATTTATAAGGTGGAATCCAAGGCCTAATTCTATAAAATGTCAGAGTGGGGACTTTTTCAGGGGGTGATTAAGTTACATAGGTTCTGCCTGTGTCCGTTGAATGAAATGAAAGGATTTCATTTCCTTATGAAAGGATTGGAGGAAACTAGGTAGAGTATTTTGCCTTTTCACCTTCCACGTGACCCAGGAACAAGGCACCATATTGGAAGTAGAGCAGTTCCTTGCTAGGCACAGAATCTGCTGGTGCCTGGATTCTAGGCCACCAATATTAAGAACTATAAAAAACCAACTCTATTGTTTAGAAATAACTCAATCTCTGGACTTTAGTAGACTTACGAAAACTGCTGACTCGCCAGTACAGTGAGCTTATGGAGCAATTTTCAGACTTGGAGTTCTGTTGATTAACGGATACTTGTTCAGTGAATGGAAGTGTTTCTTTTAACATTTTGTTGAAAGCAGAAGACGAAAAGTTTTCTTCCATCCTCTTTAGAAACTACCTCTAGTCCAATGAAAATGGAAAGAAGAGGGAAGAAAACACGGTGAGGACCATCTATAGGTCAGAACGTCGGTTATCTGGACTGCCAGACCTACTAATTTGCCTGGCTTCCCACCATCAGCACCTGTCCTCACACTCAGGTTGACCACACAGCATAGGGACAGGCTCAGCTCATGTCCCCTAGAGCCCGGTGATGTCCCTGGCCATCCTCAGCCACCATTTATATCAATACTGCAAGCCAGCAGCTCTTCAACTTGTGGTACCTCCTTAACTGCTCTCTACCTGTGCCATACTCAACAGCAGCCACCCTGCATCTCCCTAACATCTGGGGCCTGACCATATCATGTCTCAAACCAAAGACAAGGTATACATTCCTATACCTATACTATACCTTTCCTACTTGAGAAACGAAGACCATTCCTCAACAAGAGCATGCCACACCCTACCTTAAATGTACCCGAACAGCTGCCTCAGGTCAACTACCCTCCTCAGAAATGCCTCTCCTCTTACACCCCAATCTCAAAATTTCCTTTCCTAGGAATTGTGGCAGGGCTCACCAGCCTTCCCTCCACATAGGGAGGGAACACAGCTCACTTAGGACCTGTCTTCTTTCCCAGCACCCGCCTGATACCCTTTCTTCCTCCCTTTTATTCTTGCTGGCCTCTTTGCTTAGACAGAACCAATCAGTCTTCTTCCCTCTCTATCTGCTAAAGTCTGTCAACAATCCAGATACCAACTGGTCCCAGCTATAACCGAAGCCTCTCCCAGTCAGGAGAAAGCGACTCACCTGTCCCCATCCCATTTGTCATGACTGTAACAATGACATTAAGCACATGTATGCTTGTGATAAGTAACAGAGATGTGGCCCCCATCATCCCAAATGAAGGAGATGAAAAAAATGTATATTTAAATAAGTAACCAGGAAGTTATAAATACATACACTAGGGGATGCCTCCAGTGTTCTCTTGGCACAATTCTCTCTGCTTCTATGGATATGTTTGGATAGGCTTCACCTACTTCTCTGCCTTCCCTACCTCTTGCCCCTCTCTCTGCTTGGAACATGAGCCAGGTATCTCTGCGCTCTAAGGGTCTATGCTGCATGGGAGTGACACACACTCTCACTCTGTCCTCTCACAGTGGGATGAGCATCTCCATTTTTTTTGGTTCCTCCTTATTGCTACCACTCATTGGGTTGTTGGCTATAAATGTCTCTTTGGTAGTAGGCTAAGCCAACTATCCTCCCTGAGGTAGAAATATTCTTACCGCCACCTAAAAGACTCCATCCAGGGAGGGGGCTGCCATTTTGTCTTCTCATCCAACCCCAAGAACCAACAATCTACTTGACAATAGCTTCTGGCCCAAGTACTCAATGAGAAAGGCCTCCTGGACAGTTTTCAATTCAATGATTTTGGGAAGTAAGACTTCAGAGGGGATCCAGGGTGGCTGTATTGGTGACCCCTCTGAGCTCTGCTCTCTTCTCAGCTGGGATCATCATAGCCATCTCATGTATAAAGCCCTTACTGTTAGCTCTCCCCAGAGGACCCCAAGGACGCACATGAAGTAGCTGTTTCAAGGTCTCAGTAGTAGGGACTCTGAGCAGTCATCACACTTTATATACACTTGAAGCTGACTATGCCAACTGGACTGATACTTGTCTCATTTCTGGGCTTGAAGAGATGCCTTGGACACTTGTCGAGCAAGACTGTGTTAACCCACCAGAGCTCCCGAAGACAGAATGGTGGGCAGAGCCATAAAAATACTCCGAGAAAGTGGAGCAGCAGGCATGAGTCACAAACCTCAAGTCCAAGCACATTATCTCTGTTTTTGAAGAGCAAGACAGTAAGAGGAGTTCTTTAGCACATCCCACTTCTATGTCTGTGCTGACAGGTGTCTGGAAGCCGAGAGTATCTCAAGTTAAATGACAGTGAGACAAGCCAGGCATGCTCATTCCATGGAACTGAAGGTCATCTGATAACTCGGATCTCAGAAACATCTTCTGCCTTTGCTCTGCCCCTCAACCCACAAGTCCTCCCTCTGAGGGGCATTAACTGACCTTAGGTGAGTCCTTACTTGCTAATGTAATCCCAAGGTTATTTCTGCTTTCTCCATATCTTTAGTCAGGTTCTTGAGTAGCTAGGGATCTTTCAATTGTCAATTCCTTCACATACTTTCCAGCACATTGTTGTAGACTGCTATCCTCTGGGCATACCAGTCACTATTTATCTTCAACAGAGCAGCTACGACTACTTGCCAGAGACCCTCAAGATCCAGCCCATTGACCGCTCCTTATGGAAGGAAGGAACAGGACCATTGGACTATAATCTGAAAGCCCAGCCATTTCCTTCTGTACCTCCCTGCCAGGTGAATGTAATTCTATTCTAGCTGCAGATGGGCCTGTACTGAAGGTGCTGGAGTTTATAGAAAGCAGGTTAAGAGAAGTTGTTGTAGAGCTCCACCTACACAGCTATGAAAGAATTGTTATTCATTCTGGGCTGAAACCTTTTGCTGGGGCAGCTGCTTTAGTATCACCTACATTCCTATAAGTAGCCCCTAACTCATATTCTGTATGGAAGCCCAATAAAATCTTCGGTTTAGCAAGTTGCATTTCAGTGAAATCAAATTCTGTTATTGGTGCCCTATCTGAGGGGAACAGACATTCCCTATTACCTACCCAGGAAACATGCACTACACATGCTGGGTAGGGATGAGGTACAGGATTTCAAAGACAGGGAACCAAGTACAGGTGCTGCCCTTTTGTCCTTCTGGGGGGGGGGGTGTTGCAGCCTGCAGGCACAGGCTGACACAGCTCACAGTTCCTGAGACTCAAGGTCAGTCTGAGAAAATCACACTTGATCACTAATTCCTGTTAGCTGTACTCTGATTCCCAACAATGCCAATCACTGGTTCTGAGGTCTGGCTGTATAGAAGCATGGGACAGCTTCTAGAACACTTCCACTAGAATTTCCACTACATTGTGTCTGAGGTGGCTCACACATACATATTTTATAAGTTTTCCAAGTGGCACAGGGTATGTACTCACTGATAAGCAGATACTAACCCAAAAGCTCAGAATAACCACCATACACCTCAGGGAACATATGAAGCTTAAGAAGGAAGACCAAAGTGTAGATGCTTCAATCCTACTTAGAAGGGGGAACAAAATAATCACAGGAGGTAGAGGGAGGGAGGGACCTGGGAGAAAAAGAATTGGGGAAAGGAAAAAAGGGGTACAGGATCAGGTATGGGAAGAGACAGGAGAGAAGTACAGAGGGTCAGGAAATTGAACAGAAATGTGTAGCAGTAGTAGGGGAGACTGGGGGGGTAGCCACTAGAAAGTCCAAGGTTTCAGGGGAGCAAGAGGTGGACCTATGATCTCAAAGAGATTGCATTAGCTAAAATACCCAGCAAAGGGTAGATGGAACCTATGGAAGCCATCTCCAGTAGATAGTCCCGACCCTCAGTTGAGAGATGGGGCCACCCACCCATCTCAAACTTTTTAACTCAGAATTGTTCCTATCTAAAGGAAATGCAAGGACAAAAAATGGAGCAGGGACTGAAAAAAAAGGCCATCCAGAAACTGCCCCCCACCTAGGGATGCATTCCAAACCCTGTCACTATTGCTGATGCCAAGAAGCTCTTGCTGATAGGAGCCTAGTTTAGCTGTCCCCAAGAGGCTTTGCCAGCACCTGACCAATACAGATGCAGATTCTCAAGGCCAACCATCAGACTAAGCATGAGGACCCCAATGGAAGAGTTAGGGGAAGGACTGAAGGAGCTGAAGGGGATTGCAACCCCATAGGAAGAACAACAACATCAACTAAGAAGACCACCCAGAGTTCCCAGGGACTAAACCACCAAAGAGTACATATGGAGGGACCCATGGCTCCAGGTGCATATGTAGTAGAGGATGGCCTTATCTGGCATCAATGGTATGATGGTCCTGTGGAGGCTCAATACCCCAGCATAAGGGGATTCTAGAGAGGTGAGGTGGGAATGGGTGAGTGGGTAGGAAAGCACCCTCATAAAGGCAAAGGGAAGGAGAAATGGGATGGGGGTTCTGAGGAGAAACCAGGAAGGGGGGACAACATTTGAAATGTAAATAAATAAAATAACCAATAAAAGAAATTTCCAGGTCGCTCTAGTGGGCAACCAAGATTAAGCTAAAAATCTGAATATTGTGGTAAGACGTAACAGTGCTATATAGTATCAGTGATTTAGTTTCCCTATGAATAAGAGAAGGTAATTACAGTCCCTACTGTCCTGGGTTTTTAAAAGGACTGAACACGTTAATGGAGGTCAGTTGTGGAACACAGCATGCAGACCCATGAGAAGGTCTCTTGTTTTACCATGAGGACCCTCTCACCCTCAGGTCCACAGTCATTAACATCCTTTGTGAGACTGAAGGGCTAAAGTTGGAAACGTGAGAGGTCGAGTTCGGTCGAAGTCCTGAGGACAGGTAACTGTCAACTGGCAGGTGCTTACTGAACTCCCGATTTCAAATCCACTTTGCCTGGATGCACCACAATGGGGCAGATGTACAAGGCTCTAGGCAAGCCCCAAACCCCACCTCCACAGGAGAGAGTGATATAGACTCTAGCCAGATCAGCCACTCCCTAAGTTTCTCCCCGAGCGCGGGGACACACACACACACACACACACACACACACACACACACACACACACATAGCATTAGAAAAACAACGATAGCCAATCTTTGAGGAAAACGTATGGGAATCTGGTGGTTGGATCCCGGGATGTTTAAAAGAGAACAGAACAAAGAAGAGAGACGCGAGAAAATGAAGACACACGTTGCAACTTTCTCCTCGGTCCTGGCTCCTTTGTGGTCCTGACTCCTTCATCCTCCATAAACGCTTTATCCCAGAGCCTTATCGCAGGCTCTGCACTTTTCTAACAGGCAGGCAGGGGTTTATGGCCCTGGCCAGCAGGGCTATAATCTAAGCACCTGACTGAGTCTTAGCCCTCCAGAGTTCACAGGCCTGGCAGCACCCCTCTGGGATTTGTTCCCACACCTCCCAGCCTGAGCTCCTGTGGGCCAGGCAGAGCACAGCAGAAGCAGCCTTCCCTGGGACCAGCAGAGTGAGGCGCTACCTTCACCCGGAAGAGCAGAGCAGACACACCCCCACCCCAGACCATTAAGTACAACAATCCTTTAGCCAGGGACCCAGCTCAAACACACAGAAGCACTAGGAACTAAAGACTTCAGTGACAAAGGTCTAGTTTTGAGCCCCATTTCAGCCACTTTCTAGCAGAGGAGGCTTCGTTTGATTACCCAGAGGGATCGTACACAGTGCTTGTCGGCTAATGCCCTGCTGCTCTTTGAAAAAGTCATGTCGAACGCCCACACTCTGGTCTTACCTGGCGCATTTCTTTATAGTTGTGGTGCTTAAAATCCAGGTCATCAGTGGTGGTCATCTCATTACGTCGGTGATAATAGTTATTAGGATCTAGGGACAGAAAGATGGTTTTGGATTCATTCACAATCAGTCATGACTTCCCTGACCAGTGCCCTGATGTATAAGGTGACAGTAGAAACACAGAGCTGAACTTCTAACATTGGCTCAGAGGCAAGAGAGGAGTTGGAACTGTTTGGTGAGTAAGAGTGTACAAGGCCTGTGCTTAGATCTCTACTTAGATCTCTACTTGAACAGCCTATACCTTACTTTTTCTCCTGTTTGTTGGCTTACAGTGAGCCGTAGAAAAGATAGATGTGTAGAAGAGATAGCTTATGTGCCTGGGCTGCTGTTAGTACTAAACAAAAAGTTAGGAAGTTCAAAACCATACAGGAAAAGTAGGAGACATTAGGAAGCATGGGCCCATTCTTAATCTCTTAGCTGGGATGCATTTCTTGTCATTCTTCCTAATAGAAGTCCAGCATGTGAGAATCCCCTCTTTCTGCCTCTCAGAACTCTCATGTCCCCAGTCACAGGGGCAGACCAAACCTATCACAGGACCCGACTGTGCCAATGGAGACAAAGCTCTTTGGCACAGAGGAATAGACAGTGACAAACGATGCTGAAATACTGCCTGCTTCCTGTGGTGGCTACCTCACCATCCAGGAACTGGCCCTAGTACAACCTCGGTGATCAGCAGGACACAGGTACGCTGACAACAAAAGCTTCTGGTTGGCCAACCCTGAAGTCAATCCTTCTATGACATTTAGAACTTGTAGTTTTCATATGAAATGTCCTTATAGGTTCAAATTTCTAACTAATGACATATTTTACAATGCAGTAGAACATTTAGTATGCACGGCCTAGATATAAGAACTGGGGAGGGGTCCCCTCCTCTCTCTATTGCCTGCCTACCGTGTGGTGAAGAGTATTCTCCACCACATTTCCACAATCATGGTGTTCCGTCTCACCATGGGCCCAGTCAATAGAGTCAAGAACCATGTTCCAGAAACCTCTGCCACTGTGATCCAAAATCAATCTTTCCCCCTTGTTAGTTGTTTCTGAGTACTTTGTCACAGAGATACATGTCTTACTGACACAGCAGCCTCCAAGGGATGTTGGATCCATGTGTAGTAACAAAGGTAACCTTGAGGACTGGGGCTCTGGCTCAGGGTGCACAGCCTGCTCTCTGTAGCCCCCCTTTCATTTAACTGACTTTTCTTTTTAATTTCTATTTATTGTATATATTATTCTGAAATAAAGACCATACAGAAGAACGAGGGCAAGGAGGAGGAAGAGTGTGAATAAGACTGACAGGTATGGACTCTGGGTCTGTCCTGATGTCCATGTCCTTATTCAAGGAAGGATGGCAAATGTCCTCAGGCCTTGGTCACCAATCAGACATTTCCAAATAGATGATTAAGTCACCAAGTCTCAGTCATAACAGAGCTACCACCCCAACCCCCTCATGAATGGATCAAAGGCCCATTCTGAAAGCAGGGACAATAAGGGTAGCAGAAGGACCACTGGGATGTTAGGACCAGCCGAGAGCCATCTGTGCCATCAAAGTTCCAAGACCAGGAGCACTAGCTGGTGCTCAGCCCAGCCAAAATCCAATTCCACATCATAACCAATGACTCCACAGGCTCTGTGTGAGAAGCACCACTCTGTGACTATATCACAAAAACAGGAAGGAGGGATTAGCACCTACTTCACACACCCACAGTACCTAGCCCTCTGGCACCCCTACCAAACTGCTTTAGCCTTGGAAGCTGAGGCCACATTCAACAAATTAGGAGTCACAGGAAAGACAGACACCAAGAGTAGTGTTACATCTTCATGAAAGACCTAGCAATACTGTCAGAAACAAGTAACTGTCACGGGAAGCAGTAGTTTGCAGGAGGATAGGCATCTCATCCAGGCAAGAAAGTCAAGGCTATCTGGGCTCTGTCAAGGCCCCATTTATCTCTGCCCATGTCTTTGGAAACAGCTTTTCTGGTGCATAGGTTCTAAAGCCAAGGTGAGGAGCAACACTTTTTGTTTTTGCTGTTTATTGAAACTGAGTTCAACATGCTACTTTCTAAGAGCTATTCAGCACTGACCTTCCACCTCAGAGGTGTCTTTCCAAAGGATTTGAAAGCACCCCCCTTTCCCTCAAATACCAGTTATACCTTCAAGAATGTAAAAAAAGAGTTGAAGAAAAAGCTCAGAGTCCTAGGTACAGAAGATTTCTTGCACTTCCAATTTCCACTTGTGCCCAGAGCTGGACCTATGCCAGAGCTCTTTGTACTCAGAACCTGATGGGAGAAAGCTGCTGGGAGAAAGCTGGTGTCCTGGGAGTTCTGACACATCTGAGAGCACAGATGAGACCACCGCTGGTACTCCAATTCCTGGCCCAAGAGGAACCCGCCTGAAGCCCTCAGTACACTGGAGCCGAGTAGCGGTAGCAGTCTGGGACAGGATCCTTACTGTTTCTGCCTATGCCTAGAGCTGACCCTGTGCCACACCTCTGTGTACCCAGATCCTTCTGGGAGAAAGCTGGTCCCCAGAAATGCTGACACACCTGAGAGCACAGGTAAGACTCCCACTTCTGCTCTGAGGGACCCACCCAGACCCTTCAGGACATAGGAATGGAGAAGCAGTTTGAGATAGGATCCTTCTAGTTTTTGTCTCTGCCCTATCCTGCCTCTATGCCACAGCTCTGTGGACCCAGACCCTACTGAGAAAGAGTTGTTCCCCAAGTAGTACTGACATACAGCCTTACAGAAGGGTAAGATCAGCAAGACCAGCTAACACCAGAGATAAGCAGATGGTGAGAAGCAAGTCCAAGAACCTAAGCAACAGGAACCAAGGCCAACTGGCATCCAGAACCCGGTTCCCCCACCACATCAGGTCCTGGATACCCCAACACACTGGAAAAGCAAGATTCTGATTTAAAATCACAACTCATGATGATGTTAGAGGACTTTAAGAAGGTCATCAATAACTCCCTTAAAGAAATACAGAACAATACAGGCAAACAGGTAGAAGCCCTTAGAGAGCAAACACAAAAATCAACCAAACAGGTGAAAGAATTAAACAAAACCATCAAGGACCTAAAAATGGAAATAGAAATAATAAAGAAATCACAAAGGGTGACAAACCTGGAGATAGAAAACCTAGGAAAGAGATCAAGATTCATAGATGAAAGTATCACCAACAGAATTCAAGAGCTAGAAGACAGAATCTAAGAGGCAGAAGATACTATAGAAAACATTAATAAAACCATCAAAGAAAATGCAAAATGCAAAACGCCCCTAACCCAAAACATCCAGGAAATCCAGGACACAATGAGAAGAACAAATCTGAAGATAATAGGTATAGAAGAGATCAAAGATTGCCAACTTAAAGACCCAGTAAATATCTTCAGCAAAATTATAGAAAAAAACTTCCCTAACCTAAAGAAAGATATGTTCATAAATGTACAAGAAGCCTACAGAACTCCAAATAGATTGGATCAGCAAAGAAATTTCTCCCATCACGTAATAATCAAAGCACCAAATGCATAAAACAAAGAAAGAATATTAAAAGCAGCAAGAGAAAAAGGTCAAGTTACATATAAAGGCAGACCTATCAGAATCACACCAGACTTCTCAACAGAGACTATGAAAGTTAGAAGATCCTGGTCAGGTGTCATACAGATCCTAAGAGAACATAAATGCCACCCCAGTCTACTAGATCCAGCAAAACTCTCAATTACCATAAATGGAGAAACCAAGATATTCCATGACAAAACCAAATTTACACAATAATATCTTTCTACAAATCCAGCCCTACAAAGGATAATAGATTGAAAACTTCAACACAAGTAAGGAAACTACACCCTAGGAAAAGCAAGAAAGTAATCTTTTTTCAAATAACTGTAAAGAACACAGCCACACAAGCATAATTTCACCTCTAACAACAAAAATGACAAGAAACACCAATCATTGGTCCCTAATATCTCTCAACATAAATGGATTCAACTCCCAAATTAAAAGACATAGATTAATAGACTGTATACATAAAGAGGACCCAACATTTTGCTGCATACAGAAAGCACACCACAGTGACTAAGACAGACATTACCTTATTTCCAAGCAAATGGTCCCCAGAACAAGCTGGAGTAGCCATTCTAATATCAAAATAAAATTGACTTTCAACCAAAAGTTACCAAAGAAGATAAGGAAGGACACTTCATACTCATCAAAGAAAAAAGTCAGCAAGATGAAATCTCAATTCTAAATATATATGCTCCAAATGCAAGAGCACAGTGAAACTAACCAAAATTATGAATCAAATGGATTTAACAGATATCTCTAGAACATTTCATCCTGAAACAAAAGAATACACCTTCTTCTCAGCACCTCTCCTTTCTGTATCTTCTTCAAAATTGACCATATAATTTTGGACCTCAACAAATACAAGAAGACTGAAATAATCCCCATGCATCCTATAAGCTCACCATGAACTAAGATTAGTCTTCAATAACAACAGAAATGACAGAAAGTCCACATATACATGGAAGCTGAACAATGCTGTACTCAGTGATAACTTGGTCAAAGAAGAAATAAAGAAATTAAAGACTTTTTAGAATTTAATGAAAATGAAGGCACAACATACCCAAACTTATGGGAAACAATAAAAGCAGTGCTAAGAGGAAAACTCATAACTCTGAGTGCCCCAAAAAAAGAAACTGGAGAAAATATACAATAGCAGCTTGACAGTACACCTAAGAGCTCTAGAAAATAAAATGCACTGATGAGGCAAAGATGAAAGGAAATAATCAAACTCAGGGCTGAAATCAACCAAGTAGAGACAAAAGGAACTATACAAAGAATCAACAAAACCAGGAGCTGATTCTTTGAGAAAATCAGCAAGATAGATAAACTGTTAGCCAGATTAACTAGAGGGCACAGAATATTCAAATTAACAAATTCAGAAATGAAAAGGAAGACATAACAACAGAAACTGAGGAAATACAAGAAATCATCATATCCTATGACAACAGCCTATATTCAACAAAACTTGAAAATCTGGATGAAATGAACAATTTTCTAGACAGATACCAGGTACCAAAGTTAAATCAGGATCAGATAAACCATCTAAACAGTCCCATAACCTCTAAAAAAAATACAAGCAGTCATTAAGAGTCTCCCAACTAATAAAAGGCCAGGACCAGATGGGTTTAGTGCATAATTTTATCAGACTTTCATAGTAGACCTAATACCAATACTCTACAAATTATTCAACAAAATAAAAATAGAAGGAACACACCCTAATTCCTCCTATGAAGCCACAATTACACTTATACCTAAACCTCAAAGAGAACCAACAATGAACCCACACACCTGTGGTCACTTGATCTTTGACAAAGGAGCTCAAACCATCCAGTGGGGGAGGGGAGATAGCATTTTTAAGCAAATGCTGCTGGTTCAGCTAGCAGTCAGCATGTAGAAGAATGCAAATTGACCCATTCTAATTGCCCTATACAAAGCTCAAGTACAAATGGATCAAGGACCTCCATATAAAACCAGATACATTAAAACTAATAGAAGAGAAAGTGGGAGAAGACCCTCGAACACAAAGGCACTGGGGAAAATTTGCTGAACAGAACACCAATGGCTTATGCTCTAAGATCAAGAATTGACAAATGGGACCTCATAAAATTGCAAAATTTCTGTAAGGCAAAGGACACTGTCATCAGGACAAAACAGCAACCAACAGAATGGGAAAAGATCTTTGCCAATCCTACATCTAATAGAGGGCTAATATACAAAGAATTCAAAAAGTTAGACTCCAGAAAATCAAATAACCCTATTAAAAATGGGGGACAGAGCTAAACAAAGAATTCTCAACTGAGGAATATCAAATGGCTGAGAAGTATCTAAAGAAATGTTTGACATCCTTAGTCATCAGAGAAATGCAAATTGAAAAAAAAAAAAACCCTGAAATTCTTCCTTACACCAGTCAGAATGGCTAAGATAAAAACAAAAACAAAAACAAAAACAAAAAACAAAAACTCAGGTGACAGCAGATGCTATCGAGGATGTAGAGAAAGAGGAACACCCCTCCATTGTTGGTGGGAATGCAAACTGGTACAACTACTCTGGAAATCAGTCTGGCAGTTCTCAGAAAGTTGGGCATAGTACTACCTGAGGACCTGGCTATATCACTCCTGGGCATATACCCAAAAGATTTTCCAACATGTTTATAGTGGTCTTATTTATAATAGCCAGAAGCTGGAAAAAAACCCAGATGTCCTTCAACAGAAGAATGGATACAAAAAATGTGGTCCATTTACACAATGGAGTACTGCGCAGCTATTAAAAACAATGACTTAATGAAATTCTTAGGCAAATGGATAGAAATAGAAGGTATCATCCTGAGTTAGGGGACACAATCACAAAAACACCACACATGTTAAACATTCACTGATAAATGGATATTAGCCCAAAAGCTTGGATTGCCCAAGATACAATTCACAGACCACATAAAGTTCAAAAAGAAAAACCAAAATGCAGGTGCTTCAGTCCTTCTTAGAAAAAGGAACAAAAGTATTCACAGGAGGAAATACAGACATAAAGTTTAAGGCAGAGACTAAACCAAAGGCCATCCAGAGACTGCCCCACCTGGAGATCCAGCCCATATACAGCCACTAAACCCAGACAATACTACAGATGTCAAGAAGCACATGCTGACAGGAACCTGATATAGCTGTCTCCTGAGAGGCCTTGCTAGAGTCTGACAAATACAGAGGCAGATGCTCATAGCCAACCATTGAACTAAGAATGGTATTCCCAATGGAGGAGTTAGAGAAGAGATTGAAAAAGCTGAAGGGGGTTGCAACCCCATAAGAACAACAACACCATTCAGAACTCACAGGGACTAAACAACTATCCCAAGAGTACCTATGGACAGACCCATGGCTCCAGCTGCATATGTAGCAAAGGATGGCCTTGTTGGGCACCAATGGGAAGAGAATCCCTTGGTCCTGCCAAGGCTCTATGCCCCAGTGCAGGAGAATGTCAGGGCAGAAAGGCAGGAGGGGGTAGATGGGCACCCTCAAAGAAGGGGGAGGAGATGGGATAGGGGGGTTATAAAGGGGAAACCAGAAAAGGGGATAACATTTAAAGTATAAATAAAATATATCCAGTTAAAAAAAAGAAACAAAAGATTTCTTGCTCTGGGAATATTCTTCCTTTCTGGAGACTAGTCATTATTTGGAAGGATCCAGGACAAGATGTAGAATTGTTTTGATATACCTTTATTTTTTGTGATGCTGAGTCTCCCATATCTAATAAATACTTCTTCCTTTGTCTCGCACTATCTTTAGGTTTTGTTGTTGTTTGTTTGTTTTTGACTTAACAAAGTTTTATTGGGAATTACTTAAGAGTCCATCTCTCAGTTTTAAAAGTTAAGAATTGAGCTCAGAGACCACAGTTGGCCTGTCAGCCCTCTGCTGCTATGTCTGGCTTCCTTATGTGACAAGAGTCCCTTTCTCCCATTGGCCCCTATTTCATGAGGTTCCGCGGTATCTTGCCTCATGTGCCCAAGTGCGAGCCTGTGACACAGGTTCAGTCCATGAACCCATTTGTACACCTTAGCTAGTCACTAGCTCAGACATGATCTCAATGTAGTCATTCCCACTGGGACCAAGATATCTTCAAAAGGAAGCAACGTGCAATGAATGCCCCTCTCTTTGGCTTCCATACCATAGCAACAGTGGTCTTCAAGAAACTGAATTCTCTCCAGGAATCTCAAGCTAGGAAAGGGACAAAGTAGATGTCCTGTGCCAGACAGAGGAGAAGTATTCTCCTCCCAAGAAGAGCACCCAGTTCAAGACACCTCACACCAGAGCCTGGAGCCAGACAATGATGCAACTTGACCAGAAATGTTCAAAATTATGCCTAAGTCCTGCCCTCTGTTTAAACCTAAGTCAGGACCCATAAGATAAACTTGAGGATTCACTGCACCTCACTCTGTGTTTTTTCCCAGTGAGACCACACCAGATCACCTCTCTCTGCATTCTACTGTGCCTTGTCTTTTTAACAGAAGCAAGGAGCATGGGTTTCTGAGCCTAGCTCATTAGGGCTGCCAGGGTCCTAATTACTCTTCTGACATCAGAGCTGTAGAAACATCTTTCTTCGGGGGTAACTCAAATGGCAGGAACTGGAATGCTAGTGATAACCTGTCAGTCTGCAAGAAGATCCATTCCTGACCACAGCAAGAAGGCCCTGAGATATTAGCCATACCCCTGCCTAAAGCCTGTCACCCCCACCCCTGCAATTTCATTTGTCACCCAAATTTTTCTTCTTAAGTAAATCTGAGTGGGACTTCTGGCATTTGAAGCAGGAGTCCTGAATGGCTGATTCCATCTCTTTGCCTTTCTTGCCACAGATGGAGCTATGGCAAGCCAGCTTCCTGCCTCTTTCCATGTGGTTAATTTTCAAGATTCTTTGTACTAAAACCCAGTGATTCCTTGGAGGAGAGGGACTACTTACCTACAGGGAGAGAAAACTCCAGGCACAGCACCTAAAATCATTCATTCGGCCTACTCACTCCATTAACTTAGTACAACCTTCTGTTCTCAACATAGCAGCCTACTAATTCTGCTGCCTGAGTCACCATGTCTGTTCTGTGGTCTCACTAGGCAAAAAGAAAGAGAAGGAAAGGACTCTGTGGACATCTGCTGTCCTGGCGCTGCTGGGGACATGTGAAGGTAAGTATTCACATTTTTCTGAGGCAATGTGTGTCATCAGTAGTCATTTATTTATTTATTTATTTTGTGCATATGAGTACACAATTGCTGTCTTCACACACACAAGAAGAGGGCATCAGATCCCATTACAGATGGTTGTGAGCCATTATGTGGGTGCTGGGAATTGAACTCAAGACCTCTGGAAGAGCAGTTAGCGCTCTTAACCATTGAGCCATTACTCCAGCTATCAGTGGTCATTTACTCCTTGGTAGACAATCCCCTTGATTCATGGCATGGTCAGAGGTCATTGACCCTTTTATAAAAGTGGTTACCATGTACCTCCCATGTTGGATTCCACTGAGGCAAGATCCTTCTCTAAAGAGAACATTTTGTTTTATGTCCTAAGCAAGGGAAAAACTGAAGCCAAAAGGAAAAAGAGGACTCACCAAAGGATGCGATAAAAAAGTAAGAAGAGTTGCCTCCCCTTAATGAGACAGAGACCCCAAAGCCCAGATTTAAACTGCTGTAATGAAGATCTCTAATCAGCTTTCGATTCCTGTTCCATAATTTGATTTAAATGAATCAGCACTAGCCTCAGGGAGTGAGAGTCACAGGATACCTATAACTACTCCTAAAGTTAAAAGAAACCAACTACAGGGGCTTTAAACAACACTAACAGGTAAGCTAGCAACAGTAAGTAGCTTGCAGTTGCTATAGGTGACAGTTGTTACCATTCCTTCCAGAATTCAAAGACACAGAACAAGTCTTAGTTGACAGGCAGACAAGATGAAGCCAGATAATATTGTCTTAGTCAGGATTTCTATTCCTGCACAAACATCATGACCAAGAAGCAAGTTGGGGAGGAAAGAAAGGTTTTATTCAGCTTACACTTCCAAAATGCTGTTTTATCACCAAAGAAAGTCAGTACTGGATCTCAAGCAGGTCAGAAACAGGAGCTAATGCAGAGGCCATGGAGGGATGTTGCTTACTAGCTTTCTTATAGAACCCAGAACTACCAGCCCAGGGATGGCACCACCCACAATGGGCTGGGCCCTCCTCCCTTGATCACTAGTTGAGAAAATGCCTAACAGCTGGATCTCATGGAGGCATTTCCTCAACTGAGGCTCCTTTCTCTGTGATAACTCCAGCTTGTGTCAAGCTACACAAAACCAGCCAGTACAAAAATTAAAGTTGAATATTTCTTCCCTAGGGTCCCTGAGTCTTGCCTGCTACCAACCTCAGTCCAGGACCTGAGCTAGACTCTGTCTCTGTGGAACAGAGAGAGACCCAGCAGCACACACAGCATTCTCCACTGGTGGACTCTGAAGTTGAGCACACATGCAGAGATATACATACACGCACATTCTCTCACACACACACACACACACACACACACACACACACACACACACACTTCCACTTTGATAGGCTTGAAAGAGTAGAACATTGCTGTCACATCCAAGACACACAGATCCAGAGACAAAGGTCATTTCACACTTTCTTAAGTAAAAAGGTCCGGCACACATAGCTCCTTCCCCTTCCTAGGATGCTATCTTAGCTCTCCAAGGTGTAGCTTTCACCTGTGTTCTTTTAGGAATGACTTTCTATTCCCTCTCCTCCCCAACACCTTAAACATGATTTCAGGGTGTTTTTCCTCTTTCTAGATCTAATAAATTGTTCCCAAAGGCCCTTCTGTGTCCAGCCTTAAATTCTTTTTGTTTTACTTTTGTTATTTAAAACATTCTCTCTCTATATAGCTCAGGCTGTTTTAGAATTTACTATGTAGACCACGTTGGCCTTAATTTCATGGTAATCCCGCTGCCTCCGTTTCTGGAGCATTGGGATCAGAGGCAGATACTACCATATCTAGATTCTGAAATTTTTTTATATCAATGAAAAAATTCTGTAAAAAAGACTGTGACACAGGTACACTCTATACAGCAAGTAGCCAATCAGCAATGGTTTTCCTAGGACTGTCCTGTCTGGTCTCAGGCAGATCAAGACATTTTGTCACATGACCTAATGAATCAAGTGCAGGAAGCAGGTCTCCTTTTCTATAATATAAAGGATAAATATCCTCTTCAACAACAACAAATTAGTATACTTAAATATTCTTTTTTAATCTCTCAAATCCTTTGACCAGTATAACACCAGAAGCCACAAAAACTACATAGATAGCTATTGTTAAGACATTAAAATGCAGAAGACTGTACCTACTGGGGTATGTGCAACCCTTCTTTTTACACAAGACTTTTATCTATGTATCCTATCTATACACAGCTGTGTACAGATTTATATTAAAAACTTCTAAAAAATAAATTTGACTTTTAAAAATGAACCCACATATTTGTCAGGGAGAAACCAGGACCATAATATGTCCACATTAAAAACCACCCAGGATTCATAGTTCATCTATCCATGTTTCAAGTGCCCACTAAAATTATCTAACAGAAATAATTACTTCACGATACTCATACAAGGTGCCCTACACCTTTCCTTAATAACACATGACTTCCTGCTCACAGAGGGAAACCATGGCCCTACCCTTTACAGGAAAAAAAAAATGGGAGAGTGCTAAGCAATGGTCCTGGCCTGGAAGAAAGAGGACAGAGCCTCCTTATAGATGCTGGCCAAGATTTGTGTCAGCAGATATCCTGAGTACCATGAACTCTGAATAGCAGCAGGCTGGCTGTAACAGGAGCCAGTTATGAAAAGAAACTCAAATCCCAAACAGGTATGCTCTGATGAGCTCTCCTATCAACCTCGGAAATATGCACAGCCTCTGTCCTGACGATTCCATTTGTTACATCCAAGTTCAAGCAACAACTGCAGCCAACCTACAGTTGGCAAAGCCAGCTTACGCATATTACAGGACTGCAAGAGAAACAGTAATGTGACATTAAACATGCTTTGAAAGCATAGCAAATGGCAACTCACGGCAGAGCTGGGGTGACTACCGAGGTAGCAGCAGAGCTGGTGGTAGCCTGCCTCTCGCAGTGCTGGGCGGGACTGCAGACCCCATAGCTCATGATGCTCCAGTTTATTCTATGAACCTGAGAGCAGGGAGACTCTGGGGAGAAAGTCTGGGCGAGATGAACCATGCTTCTGTTCCTATTCCTTATAACCTGATTAGGGAAAGACAGGAATGTGACATTCCTGCAGGCTCTGACAGCTGCTAAGGGGTGGGTTTGGGGCCAGCTGCTTTCCTAGAGCTGTGTGGTCAGGAGGGAGAAGTCCTTTCCCTGGGTGTACAGTGACACAAGCCAAAACCTTCTGAAAAGCCAGCCTAGTCTAACCTATCTGAAGCAGACACTAACCGGATCTAGAAGGTGCGTGTGAATTCCCACTTGTATCCAGAAGTTAGACCCAAATGCCATCATGTGAATATCAGGTCATAAGGGTAGAAGGAACAAGCATTCAATGAAGACACAGGCACCCAAGCTCTCCAGGCAGCAACTACAAATGCTCATGGTCAAGTTTCATCTACTTCCTGCCCTACCTCTGCACTCGATACAGTAAGGATGCTGAGAACAGCTACGGTGTCTTGAGGGCAAACATTCTATAGTACTGAGAACTGAACCTAGCCCGAGCATCTTCATATACTTCACCACTAAGTTACATTGCTAGCCGACAGCTGGATGCTTTTTGTCTCCCTTCTGAGCGGCAGCGTTGAGTGATTCGTCAACCTTGACATGCATAAACATCATCTTAAAATTACAACAGGCAAAAACCACACTTGGCAAGAGAGCTTAGTGCCACCAATGTTCATGTTTCTAAGTTGGGATTATGAAAAGTTGTTTTTCTTTTCTTTTTGAATAACCTATATGTTAACAGCGGACACAGGAAAATGATGGCTCAGCTTACTTTGGCTCATCGCTGGGAGGCATCTGTCTCCCTGTTAGGAAGCAGCTTTGCACCAAGTGCAGGGGGCAAACTCACCTGGCAGTGGGCAGCCCAAGATCTCCATCCTCATGCAGATGTTGCCATTATCAAACCAGGACTGAGGGTTTATGCGAATGTAGCGGGCCACCATGGGGACTGGCAGCTCATTGAGCACAGGAATCTCCTTCTCACTGTTCCCTTCAAATATCTATTGACACTCAGGGGAAAGAAGCTTTTTAAGATCTTCATCCTCAAAGGTAAGACAGCCAGCAATTCACTCACTCCTTGGGGTCCTATCAAGCAGTACATATGCATGCTGGGAATCAAGGTAAAAAGGAAGAAATCACCCCTGCACTTTGCCCCAGGAAACCCCTGTATCTCAGTCTATTATGAGAGCAACAGAATGCTCTACAGCTTGAGCTTTGGAAAGGAAGTAGACCAGGCCAAGGATTTGGAGCAGGGAGAGGTTCTGTTTGGCCTGACAGAAAGCTCTTAGACTGGTAGGAATGAGGTAGAGTTGTCAGGTTAAAAACATTAGTGGAGAAGCCCAGCAGTGGGTTTCACAGGTAGAAAACCAGCTGGTTCTGTTCTGCTGTTCTGTTGAGAATAACAAAACTCTACAGTGGAGCTAATCATGCATGGTGGCTAGAAAAGTTGAGACTCTTTGTGGATTACAGCTGCAAGGGTCCCCAGCTGAAATGTGCTAACTTGTAAACTGGATCAGAGCCTCCATGCCAAAGGTACTTCCATTGAAATGTGTGGTGGTTTGAATGGAAATGGGCCCCATAACTTGCATGTGTGAATGCTTGGCTCATAGGGAGTGGTACTATTAAGGGGTGTGACCTTGTTGACAGAAGTGTGTCACTATGGGGGTGGGCTTTGAGGTCTCAGAAGCTTAGTCACCTCTCTTCTGCTGCCTGAGGATCAAGATGTAGAACTCTCAGCTCCTCCAGCATCGAGTCTGCCTACATGCCATCATGTTTCCCCACCATGACTATAATGGGTCAAACCTAAACTGTAAGCCAGCCCCAAATAAATGTTTTCCTTTATAAGAGTTGCCATGGTCATGGTGTCTCTTCACAGCAGTAAAAACCTAACTAAGACCGAATAAATAAAGAATTCTGTACCAACCCGAGCTATGAGCCACTTGAGATTGGGATTCAGAATATGAAAAGGAGAACCTCTTGGTTTATTTGAGTTTATACAGCCTGGGTAAACCTTCCCGTGGAAACACAAAGCCCCACGGCCTGGTACCAATGGCACAGGTAGAGAGGTGAGAGGGGACTCACCATGTCGCCAGATCCATTCTTCACAGTAACCCATGTGTGGCTGTCATTGCTCACCATGACTTTATAGGATGTCACCCAGTCACTCCTGTGAAAAGGAGAAAACATCACTGGAGTTACACGCTTTAAAATGTGTGGAAGTGAAAATGGGTATGCTTCCTCTAAGACTGGATCAAATCCTGATTCTCAGGGAGGTCCCGGAGGACAATATAAATTCCTTTTTGTCATTGCTCTTGGTTGCCCATTACAACTAGATAATAAAAAACATTTCATACAACACTAGTGATGAAGATACCACACACTTTAATTGCAGAACATAGAGAAACCAATCTTGAACCTACTGGGAAAGTTCCTCTGTGCTGGCTAGTTTTTATAGTGCCAGAAGGTGCTATCCATGTCACTGAGGGAAAAAGATCAGTGCTCTTACCCAGCACTGGCTCATGCATGCTAAAATACCAACTTGCTAGGCAAGATGTACCCTCCAATGTAGTAGTAGTGCAACTGTTTATGGGCTAACCACTGCTTTCTGATTGCATCTATGACCTCCTCTCTAGGACAGCACCCATGCCTGGTACTATAAACCATGTCCTATGTCCATAATTGGGAAAAAGCCTACTACTGTTGTTCCTTTAGGCAGCCATGCTGTCAGACAGCTTCCTAAATATTTATGCTTTGGCCTATTAGTTTGTGTTGCTCCCAACCATGGTCAGAGAAGTTCCCTTTTTCTTTTTTGAAATAGGTAAAGATTAATAGAGACTCATTCCTGGTCAGAGTGCTGAGAATCAGTCACTCTAAGTGTTCCAGCTGCCATGGTACATTTGTATCAACCAAGAGCAAGAAAAATGGGATGGAAGAACCAGAGAATGGGAAAGAGCTACAGTGTCTTCTGGACAGGGCATAGCTGCTGTACTCATGGGTTCACAGCTCCTGGCAAGATCAAACAGTCAAAATTCTAGCAAGGACAGAGGAAGGGCTCACGGGCCCCGCTTCCACCACCCTGTAGTCCAAACCATGCTAGAAGTCAGAATCCATCTAGCAATATCCCCCCCCAACCCCAGTAATCACACCACCAAGCATTCCAGGCTGGGGCCAGGAATATGAAACAAGACAGCAATAAGCAAGGCCTGTTGGGAAGCCCCTGAGTAACAGCTCACATCTGCCTGTAAAATTACCCTCACCCCAAACAGCAATCTGCCCTATAGTTCAACCATTTCCAACAGCAACTCCCTTTTGCCTGCTAACTGTTTCTCAAGCTGATAATGCCTACCCAAACTGGCAAAGCAGGTTAAGGAGGCAGGGCTCTGCCCTAGTGAGACAAAGGGAATAAATTTAGGAAACTCTCAGTTAAGGAACACAAACAGGATAATGGCAGAAAGGAAATTTAGTAAGTCCTCTAAAGAAGAAAGGCTGGGCCTATGGTCTGGTCCTGTAACCCCAGCTCCTCAAGAGGCTGAGTGCAGACGAGCCAAATGTTTCAGGTCAGCCTGGGCTCTTTAGTGAGTCCTTGCCCTAGATTAAAAAGTATCCAAAGCACTGGGATTGTGTGTGAGTCTGTGGTAGAGCACTTACCCAACAAGCACATTCTTGTTGGCAGAGGACACTACAACATGGTGTCCTAGCAGAGCCCCTGTCGTTCACCAGGAAAGCAAAAAACAATAGTCACTCCTGATAACCATGTACACATCCCATTCCCCCACCCTCAACCTCCCCCTCATATCACCCCCAACCTCCATCCCCACCTCTCACTCCCATGTTCAGCTTCTCATAGGGTTTGCCAATTTATTGCCTATATCTTTCTAAACTATATCAGACTCTGTCTGGCTCCACCAGCAGCAGCCCAGCCTTTTCCATCAGCCAGGACAGGAGTTGCCACATTGTCCTCTGGGATCTAAACTCCCCTCCTGCAACCTATGCTGGGAAGAGATGCTAACTTAGCTAGAGTCACATGACCAGGTTACCTCCTGCTTATCTGCTATTTTAACTATCAAGAATTCTTACAGTTATTTCATTATATGTCATTCTTATTTCAACTTACTTGCTGACTAATTAAATTTGCATACAGAGCATTTTAAAGGCTAAAGCCATATGGATTGACTCCCCCAGACCCTTCAGCCACTCTAACAGAAGTATCTCAGAGGGTACACAACTAACCTATACATGATCTATTCATCCAAGATCTGTTTTGAAGGCTAACAAGGAAGAGAGTGAGTTGAACAATGTTCAAGAGTGTGATGGAGTGCAATGACCAGAGAGTAGAGGGAAGAAAGAAGGAACTGCCTGGACCAGCCAAACTAAGGATGCACAGCAGGTGAGGAGAGAACACAGTCCTTACCTGACATAAATCCCTGCATATATTTTTCCTTTGTGCCAGGCACACCCATTATGATAAGCAGCCTCATGGGAGACTGGAGCTACAATATCCTGGTTTCCTGATCTCCTAATCCTCAGGAATGGCTTCATAAGCACAAAACTTCGATGGTTTATTTCGGCTTCCCTCAGAGCAATTATTCCACATCACAAAACAACCTTGACATCTGACCTTGACTCAAAGCTATGCAACCCAAGCAAAGAAGTGCTCGGGTCCGAGACCTCTAGACCACAGGAGGAGGCAAAGGCTGTGCTGGCCCTCCTGGGTTCTGGCACCTCACTCATTTAGAAATATAAAGTAACATGAAATAACCTGAATGACACTTGCTCCCCTTTTCTCCTATACAGCTTTCTTTCCAATCGATCAGGTTTTTAAAAGGAGGTGGACCACAGAGGAGGGGAGGAGGGGAGGAAGGGAGAAGGGGAGGAGGGAGTCAAAACACATTATAACCTTCTACTGCAGAGTCTTCCTGCAAGTCAGCAGGATTCTGGTCCTGGTAAGATAAACAAAGGTTCTATGTTACCACTGAGTTTGCAAGTAAGTAAATAAGAGAAATCTGCCGGATCTAGGGGATAAGAGCTGAAAGAAAAAAGTAAGCATTGTATAAATTAACGAGGTAACATTGTTTTTAGGGAAATTGTATAATGATAGGATGAAACATCAAAAACTAAGGATGTTGATCTTAAACCCCTCCCTCCACCCAAGGCTCTGGAAGGAAGTGAAAATATTTAAGAGGAATCTACTTGGCTCCCAGCAGAGGTGCCACAAAACTGTCTCTGTAGATGAGTCTTTCTCTTAGGGCCTTGGAGGTTTCTCTAGGTGACAGAGTCAGTAAGGATGATTCTAAAGCCCCATTAGTCACCTAGAAAATATTCTCCATGAGGTATCTGAATTAGAATGCAACAAATCTAGGCCCAGGAGAATTTGGATCTTGGGACTGTCATTTGCTAAATACAAATCCTCCTCAACTTCCAGTAGGGTTGTGTCCTATTGAAATCCACAATGAGTTGAATATACCATAAGCTGAAAGTATACACCAGCCTAACCTACTGAGCATCACACAACACACTATGGTCTTACAGTTACTCGAACATGTGTGATTGACAGGTATGGCTCACTCACTGCTGCAGCCAGCATGGTGACAGAGTGTCACACCACACATTGTCACTAGCCCATGAAAAAGCCAAAACCCAAAGTACAATTTCCTAGTGGATGAACCAATTCTAATGTGTTTATCTGCACATGACAGATACCTTCCTAAGCACTTTGCAAATATTAGCTCTTTTTTTTTTTCATGGCAGCCAAATGATACAGGTGTTATTATTCTGAACTACAGATGCACCAGAAGGTCAAGGTTATAGAACATTAGACTCAAAACTCAACAGTCTGGCTATAGAATTCCTATTTATAGCCACCTTTATACATGACATATTTTTTTAAACAAAGTATGAAATAAAAACACCAGAAGGAAACAGGTTAGTATAAAGTAAGCAACTAGATGTAAAGAACATGTACAGCTTTTACAAACAAATATGCCATTGAAATTAAATATTTAGATAAATTGAAAGTACTGAATAGAAACTGCCAAAGAGAAAATTAACAGTCATAAAGCTGAAAAGGTTAGTGACACACAGAATCAATAAAAAGAAGTCTACACTAAGAGATAAATCATTATAGTCCATTTTCAGTATAGCCTATTCATAGATCATGAATGAATTGTAGATAAGCAGGAGGCACCAGGACCATCTTTTCCCTACCTGCCAGTGGACACCTACAGGCACAGGTGATCTCAGTTGTCCTAGGATAAGAAATCTACAGACATTCCGTGACATGTATCAGAAAAGGGGGATCTCAAACCCTAAACTAAGCATTAGATATGGCATTGTGACCTGAACCAATAGGATGGAGAATTTGGGGAGGAGGAGGCAACACTGGACACCAGCAAGGTTGTACCTCCCTGAAGAACAGGGACAGAGAAATGAGACTAGGAATATAAAAACACAGCCATGAGCCAAATCCATGCACCAGCCATTTTTGCCTTTAGTCCAGGCTGGTGCTTGGCTTTTTATAAGACTAAAAGTAAATCTGTGTGACTTTTGCTACTCTGACTTTCTGAAAGTACTTTTATTATGAAATGAGTATCATTGTTCCCCACACAACCTACACCTAGTCAACCTGTAAAGTATCAAAGATCATATACGAGGGGTCAGGAAGTTAAAAAAATTACAAATGAATGGAAATAAATTGATAGCACATTGCTCAAGAACAGTATTAAAGCTGTGAGATTACTGTGTTCAATGGATTAAGAGAACAATATCAACATGAAAATCACATTTCAAGAACGAATATAAAATAAAGACATTCTTAGACAATAAAAGCAGGAGCTTGTGACTATCTCCTTTTACTTAAAAAAGAACATGAGAGAACATATGGTGAGTCAAGAAACAGAATAAAAAGGCTTAGAGAGATGACTCAGCCATTAAGAATTCATGCTGCTCTTACAGGGGACCTGAGTTCAGTTCCCAGAACCCACATCAAGTAGTTCACAACCACCTGTAACTCCAGCTCCAGTACTGCAGATGAGAATTTCAAATATCCAAAGACATACAAAAAAATTAACAGTGACCTCCGATAAAATTTTCTTTAATGGGAGGAGATTGAAAACACTGAGTGATCATCTCTATCCTTTTTGAGATATTTCTTCCATGTGATCACTGTCGTTGCAAGTATTTAAAATAGGGCTACCTTAGACAAAGACAAACATTCCAAAGATGGGCTCTTGACAAAAGCCATGACAATCGTAGTTGACTGGCCAACAGTGAACATTTGTCCTCAACTGGAACAAAACATTCTTCCCTGAGAATCCAGATTTTAGACCAAGGTAGCTTCTGTCCTGAGTCACAATCCTTGGGTACTCGTGAGAGGTCGAGTTGTGATCATGTACCTGGAGAGGCAGAGGCTCTCTCTCTAAGGAGAGAAGAGTGAGAGAAAAACTCACAGGAGAGATACACTCAGGCATTCCAGCAGAAAAGCCAGCTGCCCCCCTCTCTCCCAGCCTTTAGGTCCTCTGCATACTTAATGTACTTCAAAAAGGGAATTCTATATCCAGCTAAGGAAATCCTACTAGTAATTTAACCAGAGGCCCAGCAATCAGCTGATGTGGAACTTGCTAAGCTCCAGTGAGGCTCGGGCCTCTGGTCCCACATGGGCAAAGCAGCCAAGCTATTATCAACAGTATCGAGTCTGATTAGAGTCCTAAAGAGGTAGAAAAACACAGAGAAAGCCAGAATGGGAACAGGTTCGCTACACCTTGTAGCTTAAACTAAGAACTTACTATAAGGGTGGCAATCTCCTGTCCAGCTGATGTCCTTAGAAGCTGGTGAGAAGCAAGAGTAAGGATGGAGTTGTTAGGCTGCCCCCGGCCCGGTCCAAACATGCACAACGTACTGACGAACATCAACCAAGGCAGCAATCCCCCCACTGAAGCTTGGGGTAAAGGTGCAAATTAGGAAGTGGAAGTTGCTGCCGTTAAAGTGGGAATGTTTTGGGAGAACCCAGAAACTCAGAAGAGCCTGGTCTCTCATTCTCTTCTGAGTATTTCACTGTGCTTTCTGGAAGGTCTCAGTGCTGTCTGAGAGCAGGCCACAGTGCTCTAATCCAGAGCTGCTTGGAAGATCAGAGGAAATGTGCACACTTGCCTCAACTCTGGGGCTAAGGGCATGGGAGACAAACTTACCCTTACAAATTCTTATATTCACATTTTTGTATGAAAGAACAAACTGGAACATACATGTGTGGATCATGGTGTTATAAGAAGTGGAGTATTAGTCCTTCCAAGTGATCCCAAATGTAACTTTCTGATCAGAATTATAAGCCTTTGAGTGCAAGCCTGTAATATGGCTGGAACAAGCATGGCCATGGCTCTGCACATGCTCAGATCTTCTAGAACCAGAGTTAACATGTAGTTCTGCTGTGCCTGCTTGTGAATATCCAACTTAGGATTTCTACTTGTTTGTTACGACCTATGAAAACCGAATATGTTCCCCACAGCTACTGTAACAATTACCCCCAGACACAGAAGCTTAAAACAGGAACGATCTATCTCAGAGCTCTTAAGAAGAGATTAGAGTCCTACTACAGCTGCACCGAAGTCATGTATCTCCTTGAGCCCTCTCTACTCTCCATCCGTTTCTGTCCCAGCTTCCACCAGCTTTCTGAATCCATTGGTAGGTGGCTCCTCCTCACTTAAAACCAGCAACATAGTATCTCTCAGACCTTGGTCAGTAAATAGGTACAACTCTCTCTGTTCATAGCTGAAAAGGACTTTTTCACCAAACTCATAGGATAAAATGGGGTTCAGCTGGATAACTCTGGTTGCCCTCTTTACTCATGATCCCTAAATTAGTTTCCTCACGAAAATCCCTTTTGTCACATAAGGTAAACTCTGATAGTTAGTATTGCCTTTCAACTTGATGGGCTCTCAGATCACCTTGAAAACTACCCTCTAGGCATGTCTGAGAGGAAGTTTCTAGGTTGAAGTAACTGAAGTGGGAAAGCTGGCCTTGACTCTAAGTGATTTCTTTCATTAGCTGTGGTTCCGGACTGAATAAAAAGCAGCATGCAGCTTTCTTCTCTCTGCTTCCTCACTGCGGATGCTGCCTCACACTCCTGTATCCATACCTTCCCCACCAAGTTGCAGATGCTCTGAAACTTCAGACCATAAGAAACCCTCAGATCCTTCCAGAGCTTCTATCGGGCACTCATCACAGAAAAGACAAAAGTAACTAACACAGCAACATATCCCAGATTCTGAGGACTAGCGTGTGGTTTTCTGCTACAGGGGAGGGGGAGATCTGTTGCTACAGGACCTTCACTCCAACCCTGGCTCCTCTCGCCGTCACACCAGAGCCTTCTGTCTCCTGGCATAGGCCTGAGTTTCTGATTTGTCTTGCCAGCCTGGCCATGATAGGATAAAACAATAGTTCCCTAAATCCAGTTATTAAGTAGAAAGCTTAAGTCTCGGCTAAGAAACCACAGCCAGGGAAAACTAGGTCACCCCACCCTCCCCACCCTGTCCCATCCCCAACCTCTCTCTTAAAGAGAACATCAGAGTTCAAGTAAACACTGCAAAAATCCATCCTCACCTGACAAATCAGGGCCTGCCTTCATGATCCACTTACTGTGATTAAAATTTCCTGGTATTTCTCAAAACAGTTGGCTTTCACACAGTCAGAAGCTGGGTTCCTGGAAGAGGCATGGTCTATTTTTTACCCAGAGTCAGCCCAACTGGCAAGAACCAACAGGTCATAATGTCAGACACTGGAGACTTCTGAAAACTCTTTCAAGTTCAAGCCCAAGGCTCAGTACGCTCTTCTGCTGACCACGAGAGTACATTCCCATACTGTGCAGGCAGAACGTAGGCTTCCTCCATGACAGTAGGAGTGTGGGCAGGGGCTGCCGACTGCATTCAACTGGAAAGAGACCCTACCTATATACACAGCAAAGGTGCTCTGCTGGGGATGGGAGGTGGGTGCTTCTGTCCCTCAGGGGACAACTGATGACATCTAGAGACTGGAGTGAGTGTAGAGGGTGGGAAGGGTGCAACACCTGAGGGGTGGGGCACCTGGTGAATAGGGGACAAGGATGCCACTAAACCTGCTAAATGTGTAGGAGAGCTTTCTATAGCACAGAATGACCTGTCCCAGTCTAAGCAAGTTAGATAATGAGGTGGAATTCTCCACTAGATCTGTTCAAAACTATTTTAAGGCCAGGGAAGATGTCAGCACCAATTTATCAGTAAAGAAACTAAGGCACAAAATTGTCAGGGGCCATGACATTCTGAATACCAGCGTGATTATTGGATACTACAGGCTTCGTCAAGATGTTCCTGTACTTTTACCTAAAAGAACAGGCAGGAAATAAAAACAGGCGAGAGCCAATGCAGTTTGTAGAATGTGGCTCAGTTATTAACAGACATGCATGGCCAATGGCTGCTCGGAACATAGTGTATTTTTTTAAATAATATTTGGAGACAATTTATTTTCAAAAGCATTGGACATCCATGTGCATTAACATGTTTTGCATGTTTACCAGAAACTGTTGTGTTTCTTCTTTTCCTTTGAAATGGGGCTTTATGTAACCAAACTGGCTTAGAATTCACTATGCAGCTGGGGATGGCAGACTTTTCAATCCTCCTGCCTCCACCTCCTTAGTGCTGGGTTAGAGGCATTCATTGCTGTTCATTCAACTCCAAAGTTGTTTTTCAGAGTGTGAACTGCAGCTCAGAGCTTGCCGATGTGATGGAAAAAGCCACATTTGTTGACACCAGATCAAATACTTGTCCATATGGGGGGAGGGAGCCAAGCCCTAGGCCAGTGGCCCTCAAATCAAGTCCACTTGACACCACAGAGGCCATGACATCCTAAATAGCGGAATGGATACTTGATAATACAAGACAATCCTGTACATTTACCTAATTTACCTGTGAGACCAGAGTCTAGTGGAGGGCAGGGACCACGTCATTAATTATTCAATCAGGAATTGAGATGCTGTTGTGATGCTGTTCAAAGGACAAGCTATGGAAGACTTGAAAGTGGGAAATGCCATAAGGATGCTTTCTGGAAGGGCAGTATTTGAGCTGAGATATGACGGACAAACAGAGTGACTGAGGGGAAACTGCCTGGCAATTTCATATTTAGGCCAGAAAGAAAGATATTAATGCAAGAAATCTGATACATACATACATACATACATACATACATACATATATACACACAAGAAATGTGATACATACATACACATACATACAAAAAATCTGATAGAAATACATACTTACATGTAAGAAATCTGATATATACATGCATACATACATACCTACATACAAGAATCTGATAGATACATACACACACACATATATATACAAGAAATGTGATACATACGTACACATACATACAAAAAATCTGATACATAATACATACTTACATATAAGAAATCTGATATATTCATGCATACACACATACCTACCTACAAGAATCTGATACATACATACATACACACAAACATATATACATACATACAAAAAATCTGATACCTACATACATACATACATACATACATACATACATACATAAATACATACAAGAAATCTGATACATACATACATACATACACACATACATATATAAAAGAAATCTGATACACACATACATACATTCATACAGTTAGGTTTAATTGGCAAGTTGAAAATCTAGAATCATCTGGAAAATTCTCAACAATTTGACTGGTCTGTCATAACAATGAGAAACTAATTTTATCATGCTAACTTAGGTAGAGAGACTTGCCCATTGTGGTTGGTTCCATTCCTTAGGCAGGAAATCCCGAACTTTATAAGAGCAAGGGGCGTGTGTGTGTGTGTGAGAGAGAGCGAGCTAAGCACAAGCATGCAAGGGTTAAGTTATTGCCCCTTCCCCTTTACTAAGGATGCTTCAGGTTCCTGACCCCTTGACATCCAGGTACAGTATCTAAGACAAAACATGGCCATGGTCCCAAAAACTGTGCTGAGGAAGTAAGATGAAAAGGCGTGCAAGAACAAATGTCTTCAGTCACTCACTGTAAAGCTTCGGAAAGGCTGCAGGGGGGATTTTAAAGTTCTGGGAGATATGAGGGGAAGTTTTCTTCTAGAAAAGTGAAATCTGCTAAAATTAATTGTAGTAATGACTGCAAGGTTGCACAAATGTATAAAATCCCACAGAACTGCACATGTCAAATGAGTGAGCTGTGTGGTAGGGAATTACATGTCAGTAAAGATGCCGGCAGCTCGTAGAGAGAGTCCTTTCCCAGGTGCCCATTCCGATCAGCAGAAACACATTTCATTCCAGGAGCTCAAAACATCTCCCACACTCCATGTCCAGGAGACATGCAACACCAAAACAAAGGAGAAAACAGAGACATGCTGTCTAACACGGAGCATAAGTCAAGAAGAAAAGAAAGCTCTAAGCAGAAAGAGAAAAGTCAAGAGCCATGCCTGACAAGAGGGACTTGGGGGTGACTGACAGGAAAACTAAAGCAGCTCAAAGGCCAGTGTGGGCCAGATGGTCCCAGGAGGAAGATGAAAGAGTGAGTTGTTGGCATATATTGTGTGTCTGTGTGTTTCTGTATGTGTGTCCATGTGTGTGAGTGTATGTGTATATGTGTATGTGCATGTGTATCTGTGTATGTGTGTATGTGCATATGTGTGTATGTGTGTGAGTATGTGTGAGTATGTGTAAGTGTGTGAGTATGTGTGTGTATGTGTGTGCGTGTATGTGTGTATGTATGTGTGTGTGTGTGTACATCTGATGTATGTACAACATGTCAGAAAAGATCTGTGAGTCCATCACAAAGCTTTGGCATAAATGAGGCTATGACAGCATATTTCTATAACTCTAGCACTAGGTGAGAGTATAAAGAGAGAGGTAGTTCCGGGGTAACTGGCTAGCCAGTCACTCTAGCTTAAATCACAAGCTCTGGGTTCACGGAGAGATTTTTGTCTTAAAAAATGAATAAAGTAAGATGGAAGACAGTAGGTAAAGACACTCTAAGTCAACATATGTTCTCTGCACAGACACACATGCATACACACACGTGTGGATGCAAGAAACAAATAGACAAAAATTAGAAAGAAATGGAAAGGAAGGAAGGAAGGAAGGATGGATGGATGGATGGATGGATGGAAGGGAGAGAACAAGGACAAGAACTCTCTGCCAAGCAGTTGGCAGCAGTTGCCCAAGTGTCCGGGAAATGAGGACCTAAAATGGGGACTATTTCTAAGATCAGAGATGTTTCTTGGCTGCTTGAGTAATGGAATGATGCATTAATTGAAAATAACCCCTACATCCCCCTCTTTCACATTTCCATCTCATGTCTGGCATTTTCAGTTTTTCTTTTCATTCCAAGACCATTTCTTCAGGCACAAGCAATAAGAACCAGGGCCAAGTCTGTATCTTGCTTATAAATTCAGCACAGGACCGAAGAGCAGAACTTCTTTTCCCTCCTCCTTTAAGAGTCCACTTTATTTTTTTTCCTGTAATGCTCCAGAGAGAAGGCTGATGGAATTTTCTTAGTCGCACCGGAAAGCATGGGCCTTACCCTTCCACAGCCCGCCTAAGCTCTGAAGGCACTGCCAGCCAAAAGGTAGCTGGCAGCGCTGATGCTGTGTTTTTATAGAGACTTGAAAAAAAAAAAAAAAAAAAAAAAAAAAAAAAAAAAAAAAAAAAAAGAGGGATCTGCAGGCCATTTGAGAAAAAAGAAAAACAGTAACTTCCTGTGCAACTTAGTGAAGGTTTTTAACTTTCAAAACTGCTTGGGGAAAACCCACGGACTCGCCCATTTTTCAGCCTGGTTCAAAGCTGGCACAGCATGAAAAGGTCCCCCTAGAAAGCAACCACTTGGTCAACACTGGACGCTTCCTGCTAAGCACGCAAGGAAGCTGGTATCCAGGGAGTGAAATCCACACTCTGATGGTTGTCTGTCCTCAAGTCACGCTGCAAAGCTGAGGGGGAACTTGTAGGCCTTAGTAGGCTTCTGCAAAGTTCAAGGGCCCCTAAGGCTAGAAAAAAATGGGATCAAACTGGGGTTCGATTATGCTAATCATGACATCTCTAGAAGGCACAGTGTCTGTAGTGAGGTTTACAAATGTTAACCTCTGGGATATTGTAAGGTACAGCGTTAACAGCACTTACTAGGACAGTAGCTCAGTATATACTATTTTCCCCAGATTGTTCTGTAATAAAACATGTGACTGGGACAGAGGACCTGGTTTTGCTTCCCAGTACACACCTGCTAGTTCACAGCTGCATATAACTCTTACGGGAATCTGACACCATCTTCTGTATGCATACCTACAGATTAGTTACAGTGCACATAAACTAACTATAGGAACACACATACATACATACATAAAAATTATCACTCAATCTTAAAAAAATGGCATCATCTAGATGCAAATGTCACATAGGTATTCAACTGGCTGCCATTTTACAGTCTCAGTGAAGAGACCCAGGACAAAGAAGCCTTTCCATTTCCTGTTTTAAAATCTCCTTTGCTAACAAATGAAAATGATTACAACTATTAGAAAACTTGCAGAGATGGATACAGATTTTGGGGGACAAAACTAGACTGTGGGTGGGATTCAGCAGTATAACATTTGCTTAACATGTATAGGGACCTAGGTTCAATTCTCAGACCATTACACATAAACCCCCCCCCCACACACACACACACAGAGAGAGAGAGAGAGAGAGAGAGAGAGAGAGAGAGGGGGAAGGAGGGAGGGAGGGAGGGAGGGAGGGAGGGAGAGACAGAAAGACAAAGACAGAGAGACAAAGACAGAAAGAACCGAGAAATAGACAGACACAGACTTAGACATAGACACAGACACAAGAGAAACTGTCATCTTTTAGACCAAAATCATACCTTGGCAATTCATAATAGATTTCATAATAAGGAGAATCCACTGGCCAGATTTTGTATAGGTTTCTCACTAAAGGCTCTGGACATACTATGTGTGTTTATCAGAGGAAAGAGGTAAACATAGTGTATATGTGCTTATCAAAGAAAAAAAGCTGGACATACTGTGTATGTGTGTGTGTGTGTGTGTGTGTGTGTGTGTGTGTGTGTGTGTGTACCTTTACACACATGCTCATCAAAGAAGGGAATAGACATACTATATTCGTGTAAATTGGAGGAAAGAGGGGCATGGTAAAAAAAAATCCCTAATAAGGTCAAAGTCATCATGATTCAGTCACAGCAGCTTAGAGGCACATCAATGTCAGCCTCATTGCTTTGGCAGTCAAATGAGGTCCATGATAACTCAGTAAAATACGACAAAAAAAATAAAAACAAAAAATTTAGCTATTTAATGTGAATCTAACAGGAAATAGGACTCATTTGCTTGAACATGACAAAACTTAGGTGAAGATAATTAAATACCTTTAGTGGAAAAACAGTGTGTGATCCTGTGTTAAAAGATTCAACACAAAGACATCAACCTTCAGAAAATTAATACACAGGTTTAACACAATGTCTGTGAAAATTGCAGTAAGATATAAGCAAGATTATCATATAAACAAGATTTTGTAGATATAAACAAGATCATTATAAAATTAATATACAAAAGCAAAATATCTAAATAAGCTCTAAAAATTTTGAAATCAAATAAAGTGGGACAAATTGGTCTACTCAACTACAAACATTATATAATTGCAGAAATCATTATTATTGTTCTTGAGTTTAACCCCTGGGAATAGAGAATGAACAAGAAATAAGAAAGGAGAGGAGGAGACATTCAGGGACTGTATTGTACAGGAGGGGGGACAGACACAGATTTGTGAAGCAGAACAGAGACCCGGGCATTCATCTGCTCAGCTCTGGTAGACTGATAATTAACAAAGGGTCAGGAGATTCAGCAGTCAGAGGACAGTGTCCTCAGCATGAGCCTCTCTACATGTAACATACACCTTAAAAGACTGGGTATATCAACCATGAAACAGTCAAAAGTTTCATGCAGCCAAAACTAAACTGAACAAGTTTTAAGAAAAAGAGTAACTTGAGGAAATATAATTATCTTAAACCCTAATCAAAGAGCTACTTGGTAAGATCTCAGGCACACATTTGATGTCCACAACACTGGACCCCAACAGCCTCCATCTCTTTTTTCCCTCCCTAGATCCTATCACAAATGAGACAAGACATTCAAGTTCAAGTTGATCATCTCAGTTTAGAAATCTGATCTCTGAAGCTTTCTGAGCACTCATTTGACACTATACATGGGAAATTCCACACCTGAACTTATGTGGTAAGTCACAGTCTGTGGCATTCAGGCACATTAGAAATGTTGAATAAAATCACCATCAGACTCTGTGTATAAAAGTCATAAGAAACAAACTGGTTTCATATTTAGCCTTGACTTCTACACCCAAGATGTCTCGTGTTGCACATGTGAACATTTAAAAAAAAAAAAAAAAAGTACTTCTGGTCCCAAGCATTCCTGTCATGAGTCTGTGAGAAGCCCCTAGTCTTCAGAAGTAACCAGTGCTAGGCATTCCCACCTCTATATACAAGTCAGAAAACCATGGCTGAATCCTCTTCTGTTGGAAAAGGAAGCATTTGGAGCCAATTCATTATTGGAATCACAGGCAAGCTGGCTGCAGCTTGCCCATCCCCTCCCTCTTGAGCCACATTCCAGCCGTCTGACAGCCCAAATCCTGCCCAGCGCTGAATGAGAACTTTGGGCAGAACTGCTGATCCCAAGAGGTCTAGACCCGCCTTCCACAGCTACAAACAAAATACAAAACAAAAAAAAAAAAAAAAGCTCTATCTTGTTTGCAGTAGACATGCTCAGGAGCTAGAAAAAAAATCTACATTTTTTGTTTTATTCTCCACCTTCCCTCTTACCTCCTTCTCTGCAAGAATTGTAATCACCAGACCAAATATTTCCACCTCATTCCCAGTACAGCCAAACGTTGGAGTCTGTGTGAAGTACCACCCCACTGATTTATTGGGATTTTCACTTTAGATTGGTTACCACAGCTTTTTGAGAATGCCGGGCAAATACCATAAACTGCCAAGTAGTCCCATTTTCCATGGGGAAACAACAGAGAAACATTACTTTAGGGCCAGGAGGCAATACATTTTGGTAGAGGGTGAAGTTGCAAGAGAGCTAAAAGCACAAGAAGAAAATAGACAAGGTCTCCCATATCGAGAATCCTCACTTGAGGGATCAGAGGAAAAGAAACCAGAGAAATGGCCCTTGTGGATGCTGGAGAGTGAAGGTGTGAGCTGGTGCTGCCCTGGTTGGGTGGCTGACCCACCCACAGCTGGAGGCTTTATCATGGCACAGCACGCGCAGACAGCAAACCACCAGAGCTGGGCTGGCCGCTGAAGGACCTCTGCTGGCAATAGGACCTCTGAATGGTAGCACATTGGGTTTTCTGTTGATGCTGCAAAAATACTGGTTTACATAACAGGAGTATATCTGCTCTGGAGGCCAGAGGTCAAGGTGTCAGTGAGGCTGCATGCCTTTTGTTGGTTCAGAGAGGTCTCTGTGTCCTTGATAACCCACTTCCGTGCTTGCTCATAGCCCCATCCTACATATCTGGAAGCAGGGACAACCTCATCCCCACCTGGCACTTTGCCCTGGAAACTTGATTAGTCACAGTTTCCATGCACAGGAAGATGGATTGGAGGAGGAGGGTTATTCCCTATGGACCAATTTCACTTCCTCTGTAAAACTTGAATCGTACAACCTAGTTAATATAAAGTCAACTATATAACGTTAAGTGTTTCTTTTATCCTATTATGTCTTCCTTCTGATTTAAAAATAGGTAAAATAATGGTCCAGCCTCAGAAATCCTTAGTGAAGTATATGGCACAGTCCCTCTGTCTACACTCCAACAAGCCTCATGACAAAAGAGCAAATGAGGAGTAATGAGGAGTGCAGAGACAAGAGTTGGAGGAAGCAGGAAAGGAGAGGGCTGGCATTCCTCTACAAGACAGGCAGGTTAGACCAGCCCCACTGGATTTCTACATCTCAGTCTCCTTGTTCATGCAATGGGCGACTGGGCACCACATGAGGGAGCACAGGCAAAGTGCTCACAGTCCCCGTGTGTATAGGTATAGGTGCCTATACACTGTTATTTAAAGAAATTCCCAAACTACCAAAGGTATCTCACCCAAAAGCAGACAGGACAAAAGGTCAGACGTGGCTTCTTTGCTATCTGTTGCATCCTTTCTAAGTACTGTGTGTAGGTGCTAGGATACTGGAGGGTCTAGCTCTGGGTGGATGTGGAAGGAACCCAGAGGTATGGCAGGTGAGAAGAAGCCACTGTGTCAAGAGCAGTGCCAAGTTGTGAGGTCTCGGTTACATGTTGGGAGTGTGATTGGGTTTCCCACTGCATTGCATGGAACACACACAACCAGCTGACCAACGTGCATGGTCTGAGAGAGTGATGGGCCAAGCTGCTAGAGTCTCAGGACCCTCTACAAGAGGGACAGAGCCCTAAGACAGCAACAACAGCAGCAGGCTTCTTACTGTCTGCCCTGCATAACCTCACCAGCATGTTCCTTCAGCTCTCACGCCAGCCTACGTGGTGTATACTAATGTCACACTTGGAGAAATGGGGGCAGTCTCAGAAATGTCTTCCTGGACACACAGCCAGGAATGCCAGTCTCACTGTGGAATCTGGGATAGGTCTGTGCCCACAAGTTTTGCATGGCTGAGAAAATGAGTGTAAAGAGCAGAGACTTATTTTGGCTCATGGTTGCAGAGGGCTCAGCATATATGCTTCCTTGTTGCTGTTGTTTCCAGGTCTCTGACAGTGCATCCTGCCTGAGAGGCGCAGAGCAGAGATACTCATGTCCTGAAAGATGCAAAGCAGGGGTAGAGGCAGGGACACAGTACAGCGCCTAGGAGCACACATCCAGTGACCCCCCTATTGCTCCCGATCATCTCCTAAGTCATAAACCATCAATGGATTAATACATTGATGAGGTCAAAGCTCTTATAAACCAATCATTTCCCAAAGGCCCCCACCTCTGAACACTGCTTTTCAGGGAAACAAACTTGCAATGCCTAAGCCTTTGATTGTCATTTCTAATCCAAGTCAGGACACTGGCAAAGAACGAGAGCTTCTTTTCAGGTGGGTGCAACCTGTCTCCACCCTGTGGTTTAGTCCCCTGTGCTAGACACACTGTGGCCCTGTTTATCCTCTGGAGAAGAGGAGGATGAGAGAAACCAGTTGCATCGACCCACCCTAGATCCAACACCGGAGATTTCAGGGCAAATAAGCCTGCTCTGCCCCATGAGCAACATCGGTGCAACACAAATACATGCGTGGGTAGACAGTTTAAGTAAACACACAGAGACTGAGGTTGGTTTCAAAAGCTGGCAAAAGAAAACAAAGTGGTCTCAGTCTCCCAGCACAGAGGGCATCAAGAGTACAGGCCCTAAGGAGGCAGCATGTTTGATCTATGCATGGAGCACAAAACAAAAACTGGAAAACTTCTGGTCTAGGAGTAGATCAAGCATCGTGAAGCAAACACATATGGGCAAGGGGAGCTAATTCAACAGGCCTTGTGGGACAGAACATCAGCTTACCAGATGTGATCATTAGTATTGATCATCAACTCAACAGAATCCAGACAAGCATCTGTAATCCCTATGAGAGATTTTCTAGATTAGGTTAAATGAGGTGGGAAGAGCCAAGCTCCGAGTGGGTGGCATCGTTCCATGTACTGGGATCTTTGTCTGCATAGACGAGACTATGCGCTGCTGGTCTCTTCCTCACCACAATGGACTGTGGACTTGGGCCAAAATAGATCCTTCCTTTCTCAAGTGGCTTTTGGGTTTTGTCGCAGCAATAAAACAAGTGTCTACTGCAACAAGGAAGGGGGCCTGCTGCAAAGAGGCCTTTCCCACTGAGAAACAAGAATTGGAAAAGGTGAGGGTAACACCAACCGCCCTGGGGTGTCCCAAGGAGTGGCGACCCTGGCACAAAGACCTTGAAAACAGAACAGTGATGCTATCATCCCAGAAGCCAGCTCTACAGTCGTTAACTTCAGGCATGTCACTGTCTGAGAGCTCATTCCTCAGTCACTGACACTCAGACACCCAAGGAGGATGTGTGGGAGGCATCTGAGAAATCTGTTTAGTTTTAAACAGCTACCTCTGCACAGGTAAAACAGACAAAGCAGGGAAGAAGAAAAGACTGCCTCACCTTGAACTTGAACTTGACAGTGTTTTCATAAAAACCCTTCAAGATCATGCCAAACTCTCCTGCTCAAAAACTGACAGCTCTCCAAGAAGTGAGAAAGGAGCGTGGAAATTCTCTCCCCGGGACCCCACGGGTGCCTGACATCTCATCTCCCCATTAGGCAAGGGTGAGATATGGCATGATATGTTCTGGAAACACACCGCCCTGCCTCCCTCCCAAGGAGACAAGATGATTGATGAAACCTCCCACAGTTCTTCCCTTCTGGGGCCTCCAGGCTCCCTTCCCTTTCCTTCAGTGCAGTGCTCTAGTTGTCTCCTCCCTCTGAACCCTGGCAAACTGTTCTATGTGTCCCACACATACTGAGTAGGGATAAGGTGACAGTGGTGAAGGATGGGTCAGTCCCCAGAGTGCAGAAAGCTGGGTACCACTGGAGAAAGAGAGAGACGGCGTCAGCTGAACACTGCACTGTAGAAATGAGACCCTGAGCAGATGCTGGGGTTTCAGCTCTCCCCTGTCCCAATGGAACCAGCCTTTATTCCAGTCACCAAAGAGGAACTGCTAAGTTCCTACCACCTTCAATTTTCCTTCTGCTGTGATGAGTTTCCTTTACTTGTCCCCTCTCCCTGACCATCTCACCCTGAACACTTTTCCTGGAGGGAACATGGAAGTGACCATCTTTGTAGCTGCAAGATTCTCAAAATCCCCCCCACCCCCACACTGTCTTTTTTTCTGCTCACTCCCTAAGCCACCGGTTCCCAGACAAGGCTCCGCCACTACTTAAGCCTGACATCCCCCAGGGTTCTCTTGAACATGAGCTCTGATACGAACCCATGTACCACTAGCACTAAACCTGGGTTACCAACCTTCCCTCCTAGAACACTATGTGTGCACTAGCAGCACCCCAGTGCCCTTGAACTTCTGAAGTGCAACTACCATCAGCTCCCCCAATTCCTGCATACAAACCACCAAGATAGCCCAAGGGATAATGAGAAGTCTGTGTTTTTAATACCCACTGAGCCCTTTCTGAGACTGGGTAGAAAAACTCCCCAGGTTTTTGCTCATCATTGACCTTGCAATTTTTAAGTTTCTGTCCATACACCTGCCCCATTCACTGTATGCAGAGAACCCTTCTCAAAAGCTGTAAAGCTGGTTGCTTCCTCACCTGGATCCTCTCAGGAGACCTTCCTCCTTTCCAAGGTGACTTCCACCTCTTGTCAGCCTCACAGCATCCCAGAACCCTTTCTAGGACTAGTGTAGCTGTCTGTCACAAATCCTACTCACTTCAAAGCCAAACTGTGACCATAAAGGAAGTAATAACTTGTCTGTCTGTTCTGATCCTACCTTCCTTGTGACTTGGGTACCTCATCCTTCTCAAAAAAAAAAAAAAAAAAAAGTGTTCTGAATCTCTGCTAAGTCTTCCCATTCCAAATGCCATGCTAACTTCTTGGTACTGTGCCCAACCCTGCCAAATCTTTGTGTTCTTGAGCACAAAGCCTGGCTTACAACTAGAGTTCTCTAATTTGTCTTACTAACCACCTTGATTTCTTGCTCCAAATTCAGCCAACTGGTCAACCTTCTTTAGGTCTGTTCATCCTCTCCCCACAATATCCTACCAACACAAACCTGGTGCTCAAGTTACTGCCTTACTTAAAAAAACAGATGGTTTTTCCCTACTAAACAGTTAAAGTGCAAAACATTTGGTTTTTAAAAATTGTTCGCATTTCTTCCAAGTCCTTAAAAGCACTGACTCACCTCAACAGAGTAATTAACTTTTCAATCATCATGCTGGTTATAATTGCAACACTCACATGTCTAATATACTTTCCGTCATTAGGGAAATGAAAGATTGGTTTCTATTGGGGCACTAACATTTCACTAAATGGCAACGCAGTGAGGAATGATAATTTATATTGCTGAAAAATATAAATTACTCAAAATCATTACAACAATTATATTTTATAACTTCAGATAGCCCAAATTAGTTGAATAATTATTAAAACTTAAATTGCAGATTTTGTCATTGGCTGGAATGGGAATTACTGGGAGGATGTGACAGCCATGCCTTGGGACTTTAGGGAATCATTCTCAGTTCTGCCACGGGTCCAAAGGGAGCTCCGCCCACCTCAGGTCAGTATGGCCTCTGCCTTGGATTGAAAACTCCACAGTATACTGGAATCTTCTACCAGACTGCTAAAGGCAGGACCAAGTTTTGCTTACATTTACAATCTTATTCTTAGTACAGAGTACTCAATGATTGCAATGAATTAATTAATAAATGCACAAGGAATGCCAGAAACAAAATGATATTAAAGATGTTCATTTTAAAATATAAGCTATGTCAGTCCTATGAAGGAAAAGCATTTTTAAAAGTTTTTTCCTACCATTTAAACAACTTTTATGTCTATTAGCATACAAAGTATTGGGTTTCATCAAGACATTTTTTTCCAGACAATTTTTGTTGTTGATGATGATGATTGTCTTTTCATCCCCACCATAATATTTTAATGGTTGGTTGGTTGGTTGAATGGTTGGCTAGTTTTGTTTTGCTTCCTTGTTTTTGAGACATGTAGCCCAGGATGTCTTAACTTACTATGTAGGCTCTAGATTCTCTTGTTTCTGCTTTTGGAGTGCTCAAGATAACAGGAGTGCACCAGCATACTCAGGTTTTCCCTCAATGCTGAGATCCAACCCAGCACTTCCTACATGCTAGGCCAGCACTCTACCATGTGAGACACATGCCCTAGTGTAAAAAGATGTTTAAAACAGAACCATCTACTTGGCAAATTCCTTTCTGGAGCTAGAATCTCCTTTCTTCTCTGTGTCTAAAATCTTGCCCACCCAAGTGCTCTTTCACACCTGATTGGAAAAGGCGAACTCTGACCCCTGCTCTAGCTTTATGTATTTGATCTGAATCTCATGTCTGCCCAGGGTCTGCAGAATAGCAGTTAACATGTGGGGAAGTGGGTAGACAGTGACCTGCAAAGGGCATATCAAGGAAGCAGGATGCCTAATATAGAGACACTTGGGGAAGGAGGACTAGGCAGGTGATGTTCCTCCTCCTAGAACCACACAGAGTGGTCTCACCTGCTTATCACTTTAAAGTACTTCCAATAAATATTGCCTTTGGGAGGAAGACCCATGGCTAAAAATAAAACTTGAAATAAATTGTTCTAGAAAAACACAGAGGATGGGAAAATTTTTTTTTCTATTAAGCCCTTACTATGTGCTGTGTATGTTTTAAACATCCTAGTATATTTGCTTACAAACACACACACACACACACACACACACACACACACACACACACACACAGTCTGTATGAGATAGAAAATAGCCAATCCATTTTAGAGGACAGAAAAGTGAGGTCCAAAGAAGAAAGTCTGCATAACCATCATGAGCTAGAGGCATGGCATGATTTTAGGGTGGGAACCACTCATCTCCAGAAGTCTGTCACAACTCAGCCTTCTCTCTCCCACCTTCCTCTTCCTTTCTTCATTTTACTGTAAGCCTTCTCTCTGCCCATTGCAATGTCAGATCTATTAACTCATTAATCTATTAACCCATTACTCATCAGGGTGAATGAACCTTTGTTGATTTAATCATATTCATTTTTTTAGGAAGTGATTTGCTGAGCACCAAACATGTGTCTGGTTCTGCACAGGTTTCCCAAAAACCAGGGTATGGCCACTGACAGCAGTGCTCTCAGTAACTGCTAAAGAGAAAGACAGAAGCCTAAATTGTGTCTCTTCCAGAAACAAAATGAGGTCAGGAGTCAGGGGAGACAGAAAAGGGTGGGTACTGTCATCTTCATTGCAAGCATTTACAACGTATAACATGGGTTTGTTTTTTTTACTATTTGCAACAGATTCAATTGCTTTCCACATTATTCATGCACTGGTGAAGGAAAAGTTCAGACATCTAAGCATTCTACCCTTCCACTTCCTGTTGGCCCTTAGTGGAGACAGAACTATTCCAGGAGGTCCAATACACTGACACCCATCAGATTTCTTGATTTCACTATCTCTGAGCAGCAATTTGACTTGAAATAAATTTAGACATTAAGAAAAATCAGACTCTTAGGAGTAATTATTTTGCTCACCTCCCCACCCCTTAAAGGCCCCTGAGAGATAGTGAACCAGCTATGGTTTCTTGCTTATTCCCCTTGTGTTTGTAGTTAAGAAGAAATGGGAGCATTGTGCATATCTCACTCTTTTTTTCCCTAATCCTATAACCCACCGATTTCAACTCTAATGACAGTGGCAAGACAGGTCAATAGCCGAACATGATCATCAATCCCCCTGCTCTCATTCCTTATTGATTATTTCACACCAGTCTTTTCTTCTCAACTTCCCATTTTCTTTTGAGCAACCGAGCTTCCAAGCCCTCCTCTCTAAAAGCCTTTCAGAGTCCAAGTAGTAGAAATAACTGTCATGTGATAATATGCCATTAAGGAGGCAGAAACACATACTTCAGAGCAAACATGGCTTGTATGAATTTATGCATAATTACCACTAAACAGCCAAGTAAATAAAGTGTAATCGTCAAAATAGCAAAAAAAAAAAAAAATCAAATGTTGTCAAACTACATGAAATATCCCAGCTCTGAAAATTGTTGACTTGAGGGATATAATTAAAATAAAAAGAAAAAAAGCACAAAATTTGTCTCTCAATATGAAAAAGATAGCAAGAAATTGGGACATGATGGAGGCATGTCTGAGTAAATCACAGGCCATTAAAAATAATCATAAAATTTGAGTCACAGCATGAAAATGTAGTATACTAAGTCAAAAATAACATAATTGGGTATGATATGCAATATATAAGAAAAATCTGTTGGCATGAAGACAGTGGGATCATGGGTAATGTTTTAAGACACTATTAGATGTTACAATGTTATCTCTTTACTAAAAACAAAACAAAACAAAGGAAAACAGGAGATGAGTTACTGCCAGACAATTGTTGCCACACAAAAATATAGTCATTATGAATTTAATGTTGCTCATTTATTAGAGAGCCATTTGTTGGGCATCAAACATGTTCTTGTACTTGACAGGTCCCCCAAATGACAGGGCATGACCTCTATCAGCAAGAATCTCAGTAACAATGACAGAAACCAGTAATAGAACCTGAAATATGTTTGTACCAGAAAACGCAGAGCCAAGTGGTTAACTGTAAGTACAGATGTCAAGTCTTATTCCAGCTTCGTTATTAATATTGACCACTTTCAAAGTTAATCTCTGTGATGATTAGTATTAATTGTCAACTTGATAGAATCTAGAGACATCTGGGAGAGAGCCTTTGGATATGCTTCTGAGGGATATCCTAGCTATGTTAATTGAAGTGGGAAGACCCTCCCACTGTGGGTGGTACCATTCCCTAGACTGGGATCCTAGACAGTGTGAATGGAAAAAGGAAGCTGAGCAGTAGCATGTACTCATCAGCACTCAGCACTCTTTGTTTCTTCACTGGTGATACAGTGTTGACCACACTGAGACCTGCTCAGTCCCCACTGTGTGCTCAGGACCCAAGGTCAGAGCTATTTATCTCCATAGCTACCCTGACATATGTGTTGATGCTTCTGGGTGTTAAATATTGTTATTTATAATAAGACTAAATACATACTTATTTTTATAAACTACACATGCCACAGGATTTCTCAAACTGCCTTGATAAGGGGAGCCCTATGGCTCTAAGTCCACCCCTGACTTGCCATGATCATCATCATCACCCATGTCTAGGAGGTGTCACCACCCTGAACTTCAGCTCTTTACTTACAAATATTAACTCCCCATTTGTTTCCTCCCAGTGCCTAACAGTCGATATCCCATTTCAGTCTCTATAGTCCATGTCTGAGCAGAATCATCTGGCATCTATCCCTTTTTGTTTGTTTGTTTTTATTATACCTAAGATTCATGTCCATACAGCATGTGCAGAATAGAGTTCCATAATAGAAAACACAGCGAGATAGATACAAGGTCTCTTCTGTGTTGTTCTCTCCTGCTCTTTGTTTTGAGACAGGGTCTCATGTAGCCCAACTTGGCCTTGAATTCTTCATAGCTGTCATGGATTGTATGAGAATGCCCCCATAGCCTCTGATATTTGAATATTTGATTCCTAGGAGGTTGTGCTGTCTGTGTGAGTCTAAAAGATGTGGCTTTGCTGAAGGAAGTCTGTCACTTGTCACTGGATTTTGAGGCTTCAAAGCCTCACACTGTTCCCACTTCAATCTCTCTTTCTGCTAGTGGTTCAAAATATGAGTTCTCAGCTGGATGCTCCAGTTGTCATGCCTCCTGTCTCCCAGCTATGATGGCCCTTTTCCCTTGGAACTGTAAGTCCAAATAAACCTCCTTCCTGACTTGATCTTGGTTTTAGCATAGCAACAGAAAAGTAATGAATACTGGAGCTAAAGCTGACCTTGAACTGATCTTCCTGCTGGTGCCTCCAGCTGTTGAGATGATAGGAGTGCATTACATCTGCCTTAGTCAGTGCTGGATATAGACCTCAGGGTTCCACACACTCAGTCAGTAAACTGAGCTACATCCCAGCCAAGATGGAGGGTTCTGAGAGGTTACTGCCATCTCACAGGATTGCCATCAGACCACCTTTGTTACTGTCACAACTCTAATCGTAAATTCAAGACTGAGAAATGGTCTCATTCCCTGATCTCCAAGATAGTCCATTCCTCACTTACAACACATCGATAGTGGCCATTTGTTTGGGAACCTGCCAAGACTTCTAGTCCTTCTCCCAGAGTCTAGATGGTTCTTCCTCTCTCCTCCCAAGACCATGTGCTTGCTGCTTGCTGAGAGTTCTTACCTCAGGCCCAGTTTAACCCATCTGCCTAGATTCCAACAATTTGTAAGGATCCAAGATACTAGCCAGTTGCTTCAGAGCTTATGTATGACTGTACCCCTGTCTACCTCATCCTTCCTTCTCAGTAGACACTGCCCTGTCCCCACACAGCGGGAGGTGCCCTTTTAGCCTTGGCCACATTCCAGTCCTATTCCATCAGGTTTCCCTCTGTGGTTTCCCTTCAAATGAGAGGCGGAAGACAGAGCCTGTCAGGCATAGGTGCTGCCCCACTTACAGCCAGAGAGAGTTCCTTCCTTGGGTAATGACCCCTGTGAACTTGGTCAGGCGCCGGGCGTCCACTTCGATCCACTGGTGCAAGTCGTTCCTACCTGCACACCAAGCCCCATCGTAAAAGTCGTTTTCATTAATGCCTGCCTGGAAAAAAAGAAATTGGTGTTCAGAAAGACCTTGGATTGAAGATGACTAAGACATCTTTTCTTGAGACCAAGAGGAAGAAAGGACAAGAGAAACAAAACCACCACATCACAAATTCCTTATTCTAAACCATGGAAAAATGGTAGGAATATCTCAGTATAAACATGTCTTCTTCTTGGCATGTGTGAAAGACTAAATTGAATGAGCTCATATTACTTACTCAGTCAATACACAAAACCCCATCTTTTACGCACTCACCATGATATGTACCTTTGCCAGCTTGACATGATCTATAAATAAACACAATTCTGAATGTGTCTATGAGGAAATTTTTAGATCAGGTTAACTGGGGATTAGAAGATCCACCCTGGATATGGGCAGCACCGTTTCAGGGCTCAGGTCCCAGAGAGATTGAAAAGGAAAGAGTAGGGAGTACTGGGACTCATCTCTGTCTTCTGTCTAACTATGGTCACCATGTGACCAGCTGCCTCACATTCCCGCCACCGTGCCTTCCCTTGATGGACTGAACCCTCAAACTGTCGAAAAAAATAAAGGATTTCTTCTTTAAGATGCTTTAATCAGGTATTTTATTCCAGCAATGAGAAAGTAACTCATCCAGCCGCCCACACACCAGGTGCTAGGGAACCTCACCACCCAGGCAGCAAGAGATACACAGTTATAAGAACAAGGAGGCAGGTGCTATTCAGGGACTCTGAGTAAACTGCCTTGGGAGCATTTAAGGACAGTTCAACTGAGTCCCTGAGACTGTACAGAGACTTCCCAAGGAGGAGCAGCATGGAGCTGGTGCCAAAATCTAAGTTACTTACTAGTGAGTATCTGTTCATCAATAACCTTTTTGATGTGTTCATTTTTGCTCACTAGTATAGAGAAAATATTGTGTATTTGCATTTCCAAGACAAGTCAAATTGCTGCTCTGAAATTATCCCAGCAGTCTCACCATTTAAAGAGATAATTTCTTGACATCGTTTTAAAAATGTTTAATTAGAGACATTTGAATCAAGTGAAGCCTTTCACTTTACCAAGACTCAGTCTGCAGAAGTTCTGCTTTATTTTTAAGTGACTATGTTATATGGTTATGGCCAGATAACAAAAAGTATGATTCTTAGAATGTCAGATCATCTCAGGCTGAAAAGACAGCTCGGTGGTTAAAAGTACTAGCTACTCTTGCAGAGGACCCGAACTGGGTTCCCACAACCTTTACTGGGCAGCTCACAGCTTCCTGTAACCCCAGCTCCAAAGGATCTGATGTTTTCTTCTGGATTCCACCGGAACCTACAACCCTGTGCACATTCCCTACACAGACATACACAGAAATAAAAGCAAAACAAACCTTTCAAAAATAATAATAGATCAGCCCATCATATCTATGTCTTCCGTCCTCTCTCTCTTTGATAACTTTTTAGTGAGTTTTAGGAAAAGCCTGGCTTTTAATGAGCAACAGAATGTGAAGTTCTGAGTATATCTGTGTTGACAACTGGGCAGACAGTTCCAGAACCCTATCCTCGTTACCACACGCACTAACATGGATTGTCTTGGTTACGGTTCCTATAGCTGTGGCAAAGCACAATAACCAGGACACAACTAGGGGAGAAAGGGGTTTACTTCGGCTTACAGCTCTCGGGTTGTGCTCCATCGCTGAGCGAAGTCAAGGCAGGAACCTGGAAGCAGGAACTGAAGCAGAGACCATGAAGGAGTGCTGCTTACTGGTTTGCTCCTCATAGCTTGCTCAGCCCAATTTTTTATACAACTCAATTGGCATTGTCCTCAGTAGCCTGGGCTCCTGTATAGCAGTCATGAAAACATGTATAGTTGTCAAGAAAACATCCTACCCTCTTATCTACAGGCTAATCTTCTGGAGAAATGTTCTCTGTTAAGATTTCCTCTTCCAAGGTATGTCTAGGTTTGTGACAAGCAGACAAGAACCAAGCAGCAGAGCAGCTTCCTGCCAAGACCAAACTTGATCTATGCATCCCTAGTGATTGTTGACACTACCCTCAATGACCTTTGAAGCAAACAATAGGATAATGACAACACACCATCTTCACCAGGCACTGCCATCACAAATGACAGTCAAGCTTTAAACTACCCAAGATGTCAAGGTCCAGATGGCCTCCATGATACATAGGTGTTATATCTTTAAAATCGGTGATGGTGGTTGCTAGGTAGGATCTGACACCTAACATCACCAGGAAAAGTTTGCATTTCACCATGTTTCCAGGGGATCCAGGTACTGATGTTGGTTAATCCTTAAGAAACCTGGTACCTGCTGCATAGCATCTCAGTTTCTTGTCTTGACAGACAGCAGGGAGGCAAGGTGCCAGCCCTCAGGCTGTAATTCAACAGCCACTTCCTCTCTACTGTAGAAGGCAATTATCCTCCTAATGACAGAGATTTGCAGCACATTAATGACCTACAATGTCACAACTTGTGCCCTCTCAAGAAACCAGAACATGCACTTACATTTTTGTCGTGGTTCCCCAGTTCTTGTGAAAGCACTCCAGACTGCCTGCCATTCAGAGCTCCATTTATCTAGTACCTCAAACCCTCACTGAACTTGCACCATGCAGCAAGTATAAAAGGTGAAAGCTGTGTGTACTTCACCCGCAAGTACTACTGCAGACTGAAGGATGGCGTCTACACATGGCACCATGGTGACAGACACCATCCAGAAGCTGGTAGAGTGAACTCCAAGGATGCACCACAGACCACAAGTCCCAGCTGACATTCCAGGGTTTGCATACATGCTCTCGGCCTTGCTTTTCAGATATCTGTCAGCGTGGATCCTTTCTCCCTCAATGTCTGTTTCCAAATGTGGGTTCAAATGAGTGCTCACTAGGGCTGAGGAGATGACTCTGCAGTGACATGTAAGGACCACAGAGCTCCGTCTCCACTGGCCACTTAAAAGCTGCTCATGATGGGTTTGTCTGTTATTCTAGTGCTTAAGGTAGAGGTAGAGTCAGGCAGATCCCTAGAAAACAATAGGCACCTCACTCAGCCAGCTAGTAAGTGCTGGGTTCAGTGCAAGACCCTGTGTTAAAATGTAAAGTGGAGAAGGGCAGAGGAAAATACCAACCCACTTAACCACCAGCCTCTACACACACATGTGTGCACAGACATGAGCACATGTACACATATACACACGTATGCACACACACACACAAACACAAATACATGCACAGCGAAACACAACAGTGCTCCATATATGTTAGCTATCAGAATATTTAAAGCAGGAAGATTTTGGCTAGCACTGGCAACAGGCGCCAATGTGAGCACTTTACGAATTACTTCAGGTTTAACAGGATCCAGGAAATTATGTCCCTCCTCCAGTCCTCTGCTATTGCCTTTTTATCCAACTTAAACCATCCAGGAAATAGCTGTGAACTCAGAAGAAAGGAGATTTGTGATCTAAGGCTCTTAACAGGAGTCCACACTAACCTGATGAGTTATGTCTGGTGGGAATGTCTGGTGTCACTGGGGACTGTTACATCTAGGGGGAAAGACATCACTCAACACCTACAATGCACAGAACAGCTGCTAAACCAAGAATTGCCTGAGTCAAGTAAAGCCACAGGCCTTGGGTTCTGGTCTAAGGTGAGGCCAGAGAGCACTAAATGATGTGGCAACATTGATACTCACACTGTAGAATCCTAGAAGCCAGGGCTGTCTGCCTGCTTCCTGCCAGCATCCGGTGACCAGGGCTTGGAATTGCATTTAAGGTTCATGGCTTTACCAGTCTAGAGATGCTGCTTCTGCTGCCAGACTCGGTTCATGGTAGGCACAGCAACCAGTCAATTAAATAGAACACTGTTAGCCTGCTGGTAGAGATGACTCACCGGGCAATTATAGCCATCTCTGAAAAATCAATTAGGAACTTAAAAAGCAAGCATCCAGAGAGGTCACCAAATTATTCCACAGGGCAATAAACAGTATTAGTAAAATGCCTCTGAGAAATCAGAAAATGGGAACATTCATCTAACAGCATAGCTGAGAGGGTTAAAGGCTCCTGCCACCAAACCTGATGACCCAAGTTCCATCTCCAGGACCAACGGTGTAGAGGGAAAAACAAACTGACTCCTGCAAGTTGTCCTCTGACACTGTGCTTACCTCCCCGGGCATTAACTAATAAATGTCACCTTAAACAGAAAACTAAAAATAAGAACGTTAGGAATACATTTCAAACATTTTTTTTCAGTAAGAAGTTGATGAAATAGAAGATTTGTTGATGCCTTTGAGGATAAGTGAATGTGGAAAACACCATTAACGTGCTGTGATTCTTTCTACTATGGCAGCAAATAGGTTGAGAAGTAATGCAATTTTCTCAAGGCAATCAAGTATATAAGACATTTGCAAGGCTCCTAATACACTCAGTTTTGTGAAGGTTAAATGTGGCAGGGGGTCTGTAATAAAGACGCCACCTGACAGGATCCACTTAAGATGTCAGATGCAGAACCTCCCTCAAGGTGCTGGGCAAAACATTTTGCTTTGCTTTTCTCCTTCCCTCAGAAATATTCCAAACAAAACAACATACACAATACAGCTTCAACCTCTGGTAAAATTCAAAGACATCGTGTTCCCTAGATCACAACATACAAAGACAGAGCTGGGGGCAGGGGTCCTTTGTAGCAGAAGAAAGAAGTGCAGCCCACTAGCAGAACCCCTCTGAGAACCCAGCCCCAGACAAGCTCAGAGGAGTTTAGGAGTCTTAAAGGTGAGGTGGGAAAGACTGAAGTGAACCACTACCCAGTGGGCATGAGGAATCAACATGGGCCACAGGTGACTGAAAAATTGTTTCCGTGAAAAACGATCATGAAGCCTAGATATGTGAATCCCAGGGCCAGGAGGAAAAATGGGACAGGTTTCAGGGAATGTAACACACAGAGAAGTCTGCTCATTCTTCTCAGCCTTTACCAGACACGAAAAAACCACACCGTGCTGACTTAGGACCTACCACACACCAACACAAATGCAAAAGGGAGCAGAAAGATGCTTTAGGAAACTGGTGGATGTCTCGAGAAGGAGCCCTCACCTGCAGAAAGCAAGAATAGGACACAGATGCAAAAAAGGCAAAGAGAAGAATGCCTGGTAGATGGTCAGTGAATAAATTACTTCTCAGGCAAGCACTGTGACCTGACTTTCAGCCACAGAACTCTCTATAAAAAGTTAGACATGGCTCTGGGGAGGTGGGACAGGTGGATCCCTGGGGCTCTTTGGCCAGCCAGTGTGGTGAAATTAGCAAACTCCAGGTTCAGTGAGAGAGACAGACAGAGAGAGAGAGAGAGGAGAGAGACAGAGAGAGAGAGAGAGAGAGAGAGAGAGAGAGAGAGAGAGAGAGAGAGAGAGAGAGAGAGAGAGAGAGAGCTTGTCTCAGAAAATAAGGTGGAGAGAGGCTGAGGAACACATCAGACATTAACCTCTGGCCTCCACAGGCATGCACACTCAGGCATGCACACACAAGCAAAAGCAAATAATGCAGATGCTGCCAGAATTCTCAACAGCAGCATTTATAAAACTGGAGAGACTATGTGGACCTCAAGGCTAAGAGGAAGAATGTGACAGTTTTCAGAGAAGATCAGAACACAGGAGTGAGACAGGCAGCTCTATTCTTCTCAGCCTTGATCAGCTGTGAGATTCCAGATCCTCTAAAGAATTATCATCCTAGAATTGTAGGCTCTGCCTACCAGCCTATCCATTATGATGGGATAATCAATACACTTTTAGATTCATCCGTGTAAGAAATAAAAATAGTACTACCCACTTTTCAAAACAAAATTTTCTCAAGTTTAGTTTCAATTACAAATGGACAAAAAGCTCAGGACCCTACTAACACCTGTTAGTCTACCTGCCCCCGCACAAACTAGGTCTAACTACACACCTCACAGCCTGAAGATGAACAAGGTCATTTACCTAAAGGCTTTAAAATAAACAGGATATGAAATAGATAAACCCAGGTCTGCCTCCCAACCTTGTAAAACAAACTGCCTCCTGCTTACTACCCTGGACCTCTAGTGCTTGTTATTGGGAGTGGGGGGGTCTCTGATCCTCACAACCATCTTCCCCCAAATTTTATTACCCATGCACTGTTTCCATTAAATTACTAGAGAGTATAGTTTAGACAAAAATTAGAATGCTATCATAGGTCTGGGAAAAGGGAGCTGAAACTCATTACCCATCAGAGAGCTGTATTAGGAGCGTAATTAGCCCCTTGCTCTAGGCACTGTGATGGGCTCCTCCAGGAGAAAGCCTTTAGTTCCAGAACACAGAGGGAAGTCCAGCACGGAAGAGAATTCTCAGACTGATGAAGCTTCATGACAGCAGCTGCGCAGATGAGTCAGTGAATAACCCAGGGCTCCCAAAAAGATGCCACAGAAACACAGAAAGCAAAAGCCAGCTAAAAATCACTCATAACCTCAGCTTTGTAGAAAAGGATGCTGAAGCCATTTCATAGGCTTGGCCCTGGTACAAGGGGGAGGAGAGCTTTTTAATAATGTAAATAATTCTAGGAAAATAAAGATCAAAAGATAGATAAAATGAACTGTCATGGCTCAGAATTATCATGTTTATTGGCTCAGTAGGAGGTAATATTTAAGCAGCTGTTAAAAGGAAAACTTATCTACTAAAAAAATGACACATTGAGGCCAGTAAGATGGCTCCAAAGGCAAACACACTCACCTGATGTCCTGAGTTTCATACCTGCAACCCAGGATGAAACGAGGGAACCAACTCCCAAAAGTTGTCCTCTGATCTCCACATGTGCGCGTGCGCATACACATATGATAATAAATAATGATGATGATGAAGATGATGATGATGTGATACCATTTTTATTGAAAGAGTGATTGTGTGTTGACCATACTCATAAACACTAAGGTAGGATCTCTCATAGCCAGAACCCAATGGCTCAGCCTATAATTTTAAACTAATACTTATCAATATGTACACATTATTTATTAGTACTTAAATTGCCCCCCCCCCAAAAAAAAACAACTGCAAGCATTTGTCATTGCCCATCCCCAGTGCTGGTGGCAGTCTTGGGTAGGGTATAGTGTGGAATGTGCTGAGATTAGTCAGTTTCTCTGTCACCATAGTCATCATCTCAATGTTGACTTTAGTATCTTCCTTCTGGAAATGATGCTTAAAAATGCGCATTGGTTTTTAATAGCAAACAAAAGGTACCCAGAAGTTGGGGGGGACCGCTCCTACATTTTCTTTCATTCCCAGAGTCTACAGAACACCTCCTGCAGGCCAGGCATCCCGTGAAGTGCTTTGCTTGGTGGTGTTTATGGAAAGCCAGTCACTCTGGGGAATGAAATCACTGAACTGCAACTCCCACTACCCTCATCCACCTTTGTATGGAAACATCTGGAAGCAAATTAAAAAGTCATACCCGAATGACTGTAACCATTTAGCAATTCTAAGATAATAGACTTACAGCTGCTATTCAGCAGACACAGCCCGGAGTTATTTATACACAAGACAGAGGGAAATGATAGTTACATTTTAAAGTAGTTTGTGGGGGGAGAAAATGAAAAGGAATGGTGACTTGCAGGTTCCCAGCAAGATACTGCCTTTAGTGGTGGGTCAGGGATAATCTGCAAATATTAGTGGGACCTCTGACTAGTGCAGCTAAGTAGGTGATCTAAAGCCATTAAGAGGCATAAGGTGCCTAGGGCTGGAGAGATGATGTATCAGTTAAGAGCACTTGTTGCTCTTGCAGAGTTTCCAGCTTGCCAATGCCTATACCTCCTTCTCCTTGGGAATCCTCTGAGGTCGCCTTCACACTGTGGCATGCACAGTAAGTCAGATATAAAAACGAATCCTTAAAAAATAAACCAAAATATTTTCAGATGTCTATAAGCAAAACACCCCATGCAGCCCAAACCCTGGCCTCTAAAGTCAGCTAGGAAGAAGTGCTCAGTGATTTTGAAGCTGCTTTTAAAAGCAAGCAAAGAAGCCAGTGACTAGCCAGGGACTGGAACTAAAAACATGGCAGGGGAAACCTAATTAAATAAGCATGAATTGGTTTTGAAAATGAAGAACGATGTTCATTGAAGAAAAAAAAAAGGAAGAAAGAATGTTGGTTTTCTAACTCAATTCAACTAAAATTACAGAACTGCTTTGGTCATTATGGTTGCATGTGCATGAAATAAGTTTAATTTTCAAAAAGAGCAGTCAGTCATCAATCTGAGTGGGCTCCTGGTGCCCCATCGAGGCAGCACAGTGTGAACAGCCTCCAGGGTCTACATAGCTCAAGTCCTTGCTCTACTCCATTGTCTGTTCCATCTCTAAGTAGAACAGTCTTAATACTGCAATTATCAGTATCAGAGGCTGGGTCCTGGCAGCCCTACCAACATAGGTTCATCCAGCCACCCCCAATAACCAGATTAAGGGAGGACAAAACACAGAAAAACAGAGAAAGGAGTATCATCCAATGTGGCCACACTGGGAAGGGGTACAATAAAGAGGTCCACTGTCCTAGTTTCATTTCTATTACTGTGATAAAATATCATAATGAAAAGAAACTTAAAAGGAAGAGGTTTATTTCAGCTTACAGTTCCACGTTACAGTCCATCATTGTAGGGAAGTCAAGGCAGACACTTTAAATGAGTCATCACATCACTTCCACAGTCAAGAGCAGACAAAGACAAAAGTGTGTATGCTCACTGGCTTGACTGCTGTGCTCAGTTCAACTTCTCCACTCTTATAAGGTGCAGGAACCCCTTCCTAGGAAATGGTGCTACCCACAATGGTCTGGGTCTTCTCATATTAATTAACTTAATTAAACCAAACACCCACAGACACGGTATAGCTATCCCTCATTTAGAGTCTCTTCCAAGTGATTCTAGTTTGTTGACAAATAAGGCTAACCATAAGTTTCATTGACCACCCCATGCCTGTCTTTGGGGTTCTGATATGATGTTTCAGATTTAAACATAGGGCAAGAGCTATGCATAATTAAGCAGTCTTTGTCAAGATGTGATCTCAACCATCATTAACCCATGGTTGCCTAGGCTCTAGCCTTTCCCTTAAGATGTTCTGACAAGCTTTCATAACTTTGTAAGACCTCTTCCTGGGAGACAAATTCCCCTTCTGGCTGGTACCAGGCTTCAGCCTTTTCGTTCTCCCAGCTCAACTCTCCTGGAAAATGACCAGTTTCTTTTGGTCCATTGTCTCAGTGGTCTTGTCATCCCAAGGGAGGGGTAAAAGGGTCTCTTTAGGATTATCTTAATTCCTTCCAGCATAGTTACAGTCTGTCTGTAAAAAAAAAGGGGGGGGGTTGAAATAGAATCTGTAGGAGAGAACTGTTCAATGGCTACACATTCCTTGTGTTAAATAATTTATAGACTGTCCACCACAGAAGGGAAGGTACTAGGAAAATAAACAAAATTCACTGCATTTTATGGCTGAACCAGCTACAACCTGTGACTAAATTTACTTCCTGGATATACCTTAACTACCCTGCCAACAGAAGAGCTTGTTGAGAAGGTCCTTCTAGCCTGTTGACAAGTGCTCTTTCAATGAGCCATCACCATGGCTTAGACATTCTATTTTTTGGGTTTTGCTTTTCCTTCAGCTAGCTTGCTTTGGTTGAAGCTCATCTTTTCTATACATTTCAAAGATCCACCTCTCTTGCAGTTCGGCTCATGTAACTTCCTTAATTCTCTATGTTATTTAGAAAGTCTCTATCACCTCCCTACTCTGAGCAGTGATAAAATCATTCTTTCTATTTCTTTCTACATCTTCTCTCGTTCTGTTGTGGTCTAATTCCATCCTTTACATTCTTCTTAGCATCCGTTTTTACCTTGGCTTTCCCTTCTAACCGACCCAATAAATGGTGTCTATGGGGGTAGGTAGAGCAAGAGAGCTCAGTGTAAATATATAATGTGTGAAGATCGGATCTGAGCAAATGGCATGTCTGTAACCTCACAGGAAATTTGTCTTAATCAGAAACATTTAAAAACCCTTTCTACAAGCTATTTTAAAAAACATTCAATTAATTGCTGCTAACCTCGGTCACCCTACTTACTGTCCTGTAGAATGTGTTCACAATGAAAGCCAGCTCCCTCTTCCTCTTTCTCTTCTCCCACCTCCTTTTCTTTCCCTCTCTCTACTTTTTCCTCATCATCATCCTTCTCCTCCCCCTCTTCTTCAGACATGGTCTTGTATGGCCCAGCTTAGCCTCTAGCAGCCCCTGAATTCACAATGGAAGTTGCCTCTGCTACCACTTATGTTTGGAGACTTTATGTGCATGTGTGTGCCTGAGTGCACATGTGTACACTGTATTTATGCAGATGTCCTCAGAGGCCAGAGATGGCATCAAATCTCCTGGAACTAGAGATACAGGTGGTTGTGAGCTGCCTGGCATGGGTGCTGGGAACCAAACCCAGGTCCTCTGCCAGAGCAGCAAATACTTTTTACCACGAATCCCATCTCTGACCTCCTGTTCTGCCCCCTCCAATTTATTTTCCTCCTCAAACTCATGTGCAGCCAAAGATGGTCTTGAACCCTGATCCTCTGCCTTCACCTCCCAGATCTGGAATCCCGGGTGTGTGCTACAGTGTCAAACCACCATAGACATTTCTTTGAAAGAAAATAGAAAGTGTGTGGCTGTCATTTCGATAAATATTCATTTGAGTCTGCCAAGAGAGTCATCATTGAAAATATTCAATTCTGTTATTACCATAAAAATCCAAATTCCCCAAATTCCAGTGTTTTGGCACTTAGAACTGTGTCCCAAGACTGCTGCTTGAAGCCAAATACACAACAAAATCACTTTATGGGAACAGACGGATGGCATGCCTTGACTCAGAAATGAGACTCCCTGGGATTATTTTTGCTTCTGCAGCCCTCAGAAAGGCCTTTTGGAGGCACAGTAAGTTTCATATGGCCAGTCCATTACCAGAAACCAACAGAGGCTGAGCACCGTGAAACTGAGTCAGAGCTAAAGGGTCAGGAAAGCTTCAGGATCAAAGGGCCAGCCATGGGCAGCCATGGGATGTACTGTGAAGAAATAGAGCTCCAGGCTCTTTCTTCCATGAAAACTGTGGTCTCCTAGTTTGGAGAGGTGAGGCTCTGGTTGCATTGGTATGGAGCTGTGGAGCCACAGGGGGATGAGTCCAGCCATGTGATTATCACACCAGGATAGAACTTATTCAGGGGCTGGCAAGATGGTTCAGCAGCTATGGATGAGATCGTCCTCCTTAACATCTACAGGGTGAGACAGAAATGCAGTACATGGGAATGGCAGTTGTGTTAACATGTTCAGGCCTCTCCTGCTCCAGAAACACCTGATACTTCAACAGTGGGACAAGTCACTTAGGCAGGGGTACCATAGTTTACCAGCCCCAGTAAGGCTCTAAAGAGACTTCAAAGAATGCTTTGGAGATGAGCCAGGTGGTGATCTGTTAGATGCTTTACCTAATCACCCGGTGTTCCACAGTGTGTGTCTCCCAGCAAAACAGCCACCATCTTTTCTTTTTCTTTTTTTATTGGATAATTTCTTCATTTACATTTCAAACTCTATTCCCTTTCTCAGTTTCATCTCCAGAATCCCCCATCCCATCCCCCTCCCCCTGCCTCTATGAGGGTGCTCACCCCCACACCCAGCCACTCCCTCTTGCCTCCCCACCCTAGCATTTTCCTCCGATGGGGCATTGAACCTTAAAAGGATCAAGGGCCTCATCTCCTGTTGGTGCCTGATATGGCCATCCTCTGCTACATATTGGGCTAGAGCCATGGGTCCCTCCATGTGTACTCTTCAGTTGACGGTTTAGTCCCTGGGAGCTCTGGAGGGTCTGGTTGATTGATATTGTTGTTCTTCCTATGGGGTTGCAAACCCCTTCAGCTCCTTTAGTTCTTTCTCTAACTCCTCCATTGGGGACCCCAAACAGCCAATATCATAATCAGGGTAGTTGTGCTTGCTTGAAAGAGACAATCTCAATGAGGCCAGTGCTCTGTTGGCATTCTCTAGGAGAACTGGGGGATGGCTGGAGGGTGGGAGGTGTTCCAGGAAAAGCAAATAATGCCAGCCACTCCCACGGCCATTCGTATGTATTTCTAACCTGATTGCATGTGATCTCAGTGGCCTTACAGTTACAAAGGCCAGGGAAAGTGAATGGAGGAGTATCCACCTCTGTGGCTGTAAAGAAGCCTTAAACCCTCCTGGGGGAAAGGCTTTTTGTAGTGCAGCTTCTTTAGGCTCCCCACACTCCTGAAAGTATCCTCTCACCTATTGTCCTAGTTTGCTTTCTGTTGCTGTAGTAAGACATCACAACCAAAAGCTACTTGGGAGAAAGGTGGACCATTTTACCTTATAGGTTATACTTTTTTGTAGAGGGAAGATAAGGCAGTTAATAAAGGCAGGAGCTTGAAGCAGAAACCAGCAGAGGATTACTACTTACTGGCATGCTTCCCCCTGGCTCTCTTAGCAGCCTTTCTCATACAGCCCAGACCCCTCTGCCCAGAGGTGGCCTTGCCCACAGTGAGCTTACACATCAACCAGTAATCAAAAAACGGCCCACTGGCAAATGTGATGGAAGCAATTCCTCAATTCTCAGGGATGTCCAGGTTTATGCCAACTTGATAAAAACAAACTCTGATGCCCATATTACGTGAATAAGCTCAATAAAATCATTGGTTACTCCAGGGTAAATTTCAGTGAAACTATACTTTGGTTTGTCACTGAGACCTAAAGAACAGGGGGTACACACTGTTTACATCTCCAAGGAAAAGAATCCTTGCAACATGAGGTTACTCCAAAGCCTAACCACAGGCAAAAGATGCCAGCAGATTTTAGAGACTGGTTTAGAGATCTCCCCGAGGCTGCATTGTTCATTTGCAGGCAGCTTGGCCTCCTCTGGGGCAAAGGAGACCACTGTCTCCTGGGAAGTCAGTGAAAAATCCTGGGTGCCCTGGAGGGACAGTCACTGCGACACTATAAGAGTTCAAACTTCCCCCAGACTAATAACTGCTTCTCTCTTTCATATCTTTGAAAACTCTTGTCCCTATACACCAATTCAAGATAAGACCTGTTTCCTCATTAAACTTACACTATAAAATTCATAGAAAAGATTGTCAAATAAAGGAGTCTTAAGGGTTGTTCTTGCTGCCACACTGAAACAGGGGCATCCCAATGAAAACTCATTGTTTGCAAACTCATGTACTGCAAAACCCAAGATCCTGGGGAAAAATCCCATTCCAGTGACACCATTCCAAAAGCCTGTGCAACTCTCTGTGAACAGAAGTTTCCAGAACAAAAGCTTTAGCTATGTTAAAGATTCTGAAAGATTGATGAACTGACTTAAATTTCAAGTGATTGTGAAGAGCTGAAATGTACCAGGTCAAACTATTTTGGGCTGTCTTTAGTTCCCTTAACAGCAACGCACTACCCACCTCTGTGTTTGACCTAACAACCTTATGACTATGATGGAAACCCCTTTGGAATGTACCAACAGACCTCTAGCTTCTGCTAAGCCAAAGGCTAAGGATGCTGTCAGATAGTATCTGAGGCCTGTAGCAAAGCATTCCCAGCTTTGCTGTAGATTACCTATCTAAAGTTTCCAGTGATGTATTAGAAAAGTCCCTGCATTCATTCCTTCGTTATGTTACTATAAAAACTTCATAAAGCTTGTCATATTGGGACATAACATTGTGAAAAACATGAGTCCCTGTTCCATTGCTATTGTCACTCACATTTGACTCCAGAACATTCTCTCTCTCTCTCTCTCTCTCTCTCTCTCTCTCTCTCTCTCTCTCTCTCTCTCTCTCTCTCTCTCTCTCTCTTCCTCCCTCCCTTTCTCCCTTTTTCCCTCACCCCCCCTCTGTGTGTGTGTGTGTGTGTGTGTGTGTGTGTGTACTCACACAGTACAGCAGTAGGTTTGATCTTTTAAAAGAATCACTTATGATATACAGTGGAAGGTCTGAGGTGCTGTTGATTTCTGGAGGCAAGGAGAAAACTCATAAAAGACATGAGCAAAAATGAAGATGTGCCCATCCTCAGCCAAAGGAATGAAAAGTAAGGGACCAGACTGCCACAGCCTCTGCATCCCCTGCAGAGGATACTCTCATCAGGTGCAGTTACGTGGTCCATCTTAATCAGTTCTCAGACTCATTGTTCCCCATCTGTTCTTCACAAGAGCCACAGAGCTGAGACATTCAAACACAGACTTAGTGACTATGCTGAGTGGGTGTCATTACTCCCTGAACATAATGCCAGACTTACTTACATTGAATTCAGTACTAAGAGTAATGTAGAGCTGGTCTAACATATTTGGGAAGATGTGGGAAGTTATGTAAAAAAAAAAAATCTATAAAGAACTTGGGTCCCCCATGGCCTTTGGTCTTTTGAAGCAATTTCCCATGGACGTCAAAGAAGGAAAACAAAAAAATCCAATGTAAAGCAAAGCTGTGCCAGTACCAAGTGATGTTACTCCATAGTGGTCTCATTCCTGTACCTGACAGCAAATTTGTTCAGGGAACACTCTAGAAATAAGGACGTGTCAGGCTGCAAGAGTGTCAGCGCAAAGCAGGAATGCAAGAGAGGTACAGGATGCCTCATCCCTGCAGATGTCACACCTCGACCACCCCTAACAGCTCAGATGACTTTACAGCATCATCAGGAGCAACCATTTGAGAGTTCGAGCAGCTCAGATTCATGAGCTGCCTCTCCTGGGAAATCTCAGCTGGGTCCCTCCAAGCTCTATGTTTTTGCTTTATATAAGTCAAGAAAGTTCATAATGGTACTTGTTTGTGCTGCCAGTGTTAAATTAACTAATACATAAAAAGCATCAAGTGAGGTGTTGACAGCTCTCGGAGGCAATGCAGCTCTCCCTCTGCTGGGGACCAGAATATCATGAGTACAGTGAGTGAACAGGGTCTTTCCTCATGCTATTTCTAAACTAGGCTAGAGCAGACAGCCAGCCCTCCACAAGGGAGTACACGGATTCTGAGGAGTATGGATGGGGCATCCGAGCATCACCAGAGGCAATTCTTCACTTTTATCTCCTGTAGCCACCACCACACTGTGACCACAGCAGAACTGGGACTTTCCTGTAATGCCACCAAGCCTCTGGGAAGATGGACACCCTATCTCTAGCACCACAGCCAGGGTGAGTATCGCGGTCTGTAAGTTGTGAGGACTGTGGCCCAGATGCTGGGCCCCTGCATATCTGTGGAGACCAGCACCAGGGAAGGACTAGACAAAACTTGTTCATATCCTGATGTAAGAGAAGATGTACTGAAATACAACTTCTAATTCTGATACTTTGGTGGTTCTCACACTTAAAATCCCATTAGCTTGACACGCCTACAAAATACTCATATGTGAGACAAGATGTGGTTATTTTTAAATCATGGCTCTAATTGTTGTGTGGGGGTGATGTATTCTTAGAGCACAGGCTTTAATTGTGCACCTGGATCTGTCAAATCGTGATGCCTGCGGTGCTAGCTCCAGAAGCTGAAGGGATCGCCCTGACCTAGCCAGCAAGTTGCCTGTGCATAACTTATCAAAGCCCACACATAGTGGATTAGGAAGATATCTCAGTACTTACCACATAAGCATGAATACCTGAGTGATCCCTACTACCACATTTTTTTAAGTTTTGGGAAATTAGGAACAGGAGAAACTTTCTGGTGTTTACTGGCTAGCCAGACTATCCAATGAAATACCCCATCTCAAAAAATATATGTAAGGTACAGGGTGACTGGGGAAGACACTTGGTATTGACTTCTGGCCTTCACACACACACACACACACACACACACACACACAAACATATATATATATATATATATATATATATATATATACACACACAGAACATATATAAAACATGCTTATGTGCCATGAGTCATAATCTACCCTCTCTGGTCAACCCCAAAAAGAGGTTACATCATGGCCTGATTTTTTCCTGTAGGTTCACTATTTGAATACTTGATCTCCAGGTGGTGCACTGAAGAGGGGATTATGGAAGCTTTAAGGGTTCTAGGCCAACCTAGTTTCCAGTCCTGCTCTTCTGGGTCCTCCAAGATGTGACTAGGCATGCCCAAGCACCCATTGCCACAGACAAACCAAGTCACTCCAGCTGAATGCCTTCCCCACACCATGATGACTGTATGTCCTAAATAGTGGGTCAAAATAAATCTCTTCTCCTTTAAGGCTTAGAACAGCAACTCTAAAATTAGTTCTTGAGATTTCTTTAGAAGAAGAAACAATTTACCACCTCAGGAAAAATAAAACAACAACAACAACAAACATGGAGACAAACAGCTCTTATGTGATTTCCACTTTTCTCTATCCTCACCACAGCCAGTAGAGTGGATCTCTGCCCAGGCATTTATGAAGAGGATCTTGGCTGATCTCTGGGCTACATCTCTCATGCATGAAAGACAAAATAGACAAAAAGACCAGAAGATAAAGACTGTCCCCTGAAGGGGCTTGATGCATGGCCCACAGGGTCACATTTCAGCCACACTTCACTAAGTCTCTGGTGACATCCTCTGTGCCCCTCATGTATTGTATGTGCATTTCTGGACTCTGAAGTGTTCACAATCAGAAGACTAAGTCCTCTTCCTGGGGAACTCATGCTCAATAACTGAGCTTGTAAGAAATGAAAGTATGGCAGCTAATTTGATTGATACTTTGATGGCATTTAGAATCACCTAGACACAGACCTCTGAGCATGCCTGTGAAGGATTAGGTGAACGGTGATGGGAAGACCCACCCTAGATGCAGACAGCACTATTCTGTGGACCAAGTTCTGGATGGAATACAAATCAGAACGAGAACTGAGCTCCAGCATTCAGCTCGCTACTTCCTGATGGTGGTTGTTACCAGCTGCCTCAAGCTCCAAGCTCCATAATTTCCTCACCATGATGGAGTCTACCCTTGAACCCTGAGCAGAAAAAAAGAAAAGTAATTGCTGGACCAAGAGGTTAGAGCTGCTACCTTGGATTTCATCCTCGGGGACCTAGGACTCTGGAAATCAGCAGTGGTCTCCCCTGCTCAATTACTAAGAGTTCACCTTTATCCTCTTAAAATATACAAGAGGGCTTTGCTTTATTATAGTGTTCCCACCAACCCCCACTTTCTCATTGCCCCATCCAAATGTTTCTCTCTTAGCAGCTGCCACTTTTTAAAGGCTTTATAAGACCTGGCAATTAAAGGGTCCTCTAAAGGAAAGGAAAGAAATCAGAAGAGGAATGTTCAGGGTTGCACATAAGAAGGGCCCAGTCCAGCAGGGGGCCTCACAGAAGAAATATCTAAGAGCCAGTGAAGGCTGCCATATGCCTGGCTTTCCCTCAAGCCTCCAAGCATACAGTCCTGCCTACACCTGGATTGAGCCAAGTGTAACATGACATACACCTGAATATAGGAGAATGGCTGTGCATTGTCATCGAAGCTGAGTCCTACAGGAGAGAGGGGGAACCCAGCCCATGATTCAGTGAGATTGCTATTGTTTTCAGTGCTATAGAGCCTTCCCTTCAGGCAAGGAAAGTCCTGTGGTCATGAGTTGAATGGCTTGTAGAGGTGTGTAGGGGAAGCCCAGTGGGTGGGTGGGGGGAGTGGACAATACCAATAGAACCTCAGAGAGAAAGGCACATGTGATCTGCTCATCTCTGAGAGCCAGTGAGGATCTTTGGGACTGCCTGGATGATTCGGGTAGGCCTGTTGATTGCCAAGGAGGAGAGGGATGATGAGTCCACCTCCATGCTGGGTGATGGACATCTCAGCCATGTCCATGCCTGTTAGTACCCTTCATTCAGCTCTTCCCATTCCTAGACAGAGGGCACCCAAAGGGTGCCTTAACTCATTGGCCCTGCTTTCTATCTGGAAAAGCCCCATCTTCTGCACACAGGCTTGTTCTGCAGTGCACCCTCACCTTGAGAACTAGCTAACACCCTTCAAATGCCATGCACTCACCAACCCAGGCTCAGGGAGAACCCCACACACACACACTCCGTGTCCTTGACCAGAGCAATCAGCAGTGTGACCAGAATGCATCTGAGAGACTAGTACCTGGATGTTGAGTCTCCCACGATGGGCTCCCAGACCATAACGCTTTGCTGTGGAGGCATGCAGCTGGAAATCTGTGATTTTTAATGTTTCCAGACCAAGAGGTGGACAACCTGGGAAGAATGGGGCTTGTTAGAAACAAAGACAAGGAAATGAATGCTTTTCAGAAGTAACCATGTGCTTTCTTCCCCAAATGTGCTCCCAAGCCACCAGCATGGCCCCTTACCCTGGCACACTTCATGTTTCAGACAGATTAGATCCATGTAGCCCTCAATGGCTCCCCAGTTCTCTGTCACTACTATTTTCTTTCTGAATATTTGGCCTCACAGATTCCTTCTCTGCTGCTGGCCTTACTGCCCTTTGATGCCATTTGCAATTAAGGCCCCTCAGTCAGAGACTGACACTGGGTAGAAATCTTCTAACAGTCCCATGCTTGAGCTCTGAAAAATAACCAGGACTTGTTGATTTCCCTTCAGCAACTCTGGCCTCTGTTGTGCATGATAATGAAGAGAGCAACATAAATAGAAACCATCTATTGTCTTCTTTCTTGGCAGATTGTATGGCTATGAGAACAGCTCATGAGCACAGCTTGACCCTAGAATTAATGCCAGCCCAAGACTGCCCAAGTCTAGACCATCATCCCTACTCCTGACAGCATTGATGGCAGCTGGGCCTGGACCCCAGGTCTTCTAGGCTCTTATCCACTGACCTGTCATCATGTCCCATGAGGGTCCTGTAGTGACAGAACATCCTTACCATTTGAGTTGAAGAAGAAATACAACCTTCAAGTAGAAGAGAATAAAGCCTATTTCCACCAGAAATATCAGACAACTTTATATATCAGGCAACACTGTATTGAGGAACTAGAAGTGTCCTGGAAACAAGGGCACTCTGGGGACATGTCTACAGACCTAGTAAAAGGCTGTGGAACCTTTGGGATGGAGGGGGTCTAATGAAATGATGGGGACTCTGTGGGTACCCTATGAGAAGGTCCCCTCACACACCGCAGACAGACAAGTTCAGATCCACCAGGAATCAAGTCACCACGTAGTCCGTAGTCCTCTTAACCTCTCAAAAGTGGAAACTGAGGCGTTGAGACCTGAGTCAAGCCACTAAGAGGTGACAGCTGCCAGTAGAAATATGCAATGGATCTAGCCTCCAGCGTCTCAGCCCCAGCTGGTAAAGGACACTATGGATCCTTGGGCCTGATGACACCCTCTGGGAAGGGGGAAGGAGGGATTCCTGGGGTGATAACTGACATTAGCCATCTTCCAGGCTCCTACCATACTGGGGAGCATAAGCAGATGAGTCCTGGTGTTCCACTGACACGGCACAGAAAGACAGGTCAACTTCCAGTGACAGTTGTTCCATTGCTCACAGGAAAGGATCGTGTAGCAGGGGGCCAGCAAGCCACGTACTGACAGAGCACTCACAAAGGTCTACGAAGTGAGTGAGAATGGCATACAGAAAGGGGAGATGTGATCAGAGGCCACACAGTGAAATCCATGACGCTTGCCTCCTATGTTGAGCATCACTGTGGACTTTCTTAAGCCATCAAAGCATCAAGCTATGAAGCTTGACCCCTGAGCCCAGATGATGAACCTATACCTCTCCTATTACAAGGGCAGAGAGTGTGGGCCTGCCCTCCCCCAACTATAGCTTCAAGACAAGGCAAAACAAACTCTCTCTCTCTCTCTCTCTCTCTCTCTCTCTCTCTCTCTCTCTCTCTCTCTCTCTCTCTCTCTCCCTCCCTCCCTCCCTCCCTCCCTCCCTCCCTCCCTCCCTCTCTCTCTCTCTCTCTCTCTCTCTCTCTCTCCCTCTCTCTCTCTCTCTCCCTCTCTCTCTCTCTCTCTCTCTCCTCTCAGCTCCTGCCCTAAGCTCTCAAACCCAGTATTTTCTTGTAACTTTCACAAGGTGTGTTCAGAATTCAGGAAAGCCTTGGGTAATAATGACTTACTAGGGCCGCTAGGATCAGGGGTATCTGACAACTTGCCACTTACAACCTGACAAAAACTTAGGTTCAACGACCCCTAAAGTGATGTGCCTGCCTCCCAGCTCTGGTTCTTCTTCATTGCCCCTACCTGCTACTGAGTCCTTGTACCTCCCCTGATTACCTAGTCTCAACCTGCCATGCTCCAGCCACTGGCAGTATTCTCAGTATATGTGAAAGGCTCCACATTTGGTCCTGGCACTGAACTTGCCACTGACAAGGGGCTCTATGGATGAATCCTTATGTTCTGGGTATGACCTCTGCCCAACCCAACTCTTAGTTTAGTATCTGACTCTGAGGAAGCAGGCCATTAAAGACCAGAGAGGGGAAAATCTCATAACTCTGTCTCTCCAGGTTCTAATGCTCACATCTAGGGCATCTCTATATAGTCAGGTCAGAAATACAAACAGTAGCCACTGTCATTTGTGAGACTATTTCAGAGCCTCAGAGACACCATTTCAGCCACCTAACCAGAACATGGAGGAGAATGCCATTACCTCATCTAGCCCCGCAACCTCCATTTCTGTCATCTATAGTCAGACAGGCAGATGCACAGGTAGACAACCAGATGGACAGATAGCTCAGCACACCAAAATGATTGCTATTCAAAGAATTTCTTCTATTAAAAGAAAATGTCTACATATATAAATATTTTAGTTCAAAAAGGAACTACTTGAATAAAGTTAAATACCTATTAAAATTGCTTGCCTGGTGAGAAATCTCCATTAAGATACAGAGGTATTGGAAGAAGTGTCTGTAAGTGGGTTATATCATGGACACACATCTCACTGTGACTCCAAAGTTTGATCCCTGCCCTCTGGAGTGGGCTATGTGCCCATGGCAACAACAAAGTTTCATGTAAGTTACAACCATTCTCATGCACACCTACAGGAGCATCACAGAAGAAACCAAATTTGTCTGCCCCTTTATCCATAGAACTGCTGAGCAGTGACTTTGGTGGGAGCCCAGATAAACAAGTGGGCTCTTCCAGCTCCTAGATGGTATCTTTCATAAACCCAGCACTCTGACACTGGGACTTTTTTCCTTATTAGACATTGCTGTCTTTAGATGTTTTTGTTTTGTTTGGAAGCTTTTCCTGTCATCCATGCAGAAGTAGCTATCGATGGATCCACCCTAAGAGAATGAAATGCCTTTAAAAGGCAAAAATATAGACTACGTGGATTAGTAAGTACTGCTTGGGCTTAGTAAACCAATTGTGACTCATTAAACAAAGAGGGATCACTGGAGGGACAGAAGGAACAGAATAGGACAAGGCCACAGCCCCCATCAGCCAAGTAGCACAAGCCACATCTGTGCTGCCAGAGGAAGGGACAGACTCTAAGGGTGCCTCCAACACCATAACATACCTATGCAGTCTCCACCCAGCTACCTGCTTGGCCAACAGGACTTGCATGAAATGGGCTGAGAAAGTGTAACAGAAGCTAGATGCAGTGCCTGGGGCAAGCATGTGCAGTTAATCTGGGTTAATCTGGGTCGCATGTAGGTCAAGAGATACAGCAAAGCAGTCAACCTCATTCAGGAAGCCTACCTCACTCTTTACCTTCCATCAATAATTACTGTAATTGTCTTCCTGGGGTCCCAAAAGAAACCAAAGCCCAATGGCAACTGTCTCCCTGCTTGACACAGTACAATACGGTTTCTAGGTCAAGGCACTATGGGGCTCAAGGCAAACACCACCTACGAAGCCAGCTGTAAGAACCCCACTTCTCCAAACAATGTTTGAAGACATATTTTAGAGCCAGTGAGACGGCTCACCAAGTAAAGGTATTTGCCAACATGCCTAACAATCTGAGTTCAATACCAGGGATGCCAGAAGGAAAAGAGAACCAACTGCTCCAAAGTTGTTCTCTGGACCCCTCTTGTGTACTGTGGCATGTGCTGGTATTGCAACATACACATCCCCCCACTAACACACACACACACACACACACACATACACACACACACACAAAATAAAAAGATACTAAACATTTTAAAATTAATAAAAGCTTAAATATAACTGGCTAAAGGTTTAAACCTCTCTTCCACATTCCTCTTTACAAAGGTCAATAAGGCAACAACTCTGGGTTATAGTCACATATTTTCTGGTAAAAGTTCCTAGGTCCATTTCAATATGTATACTAAAAGTCTGACATAGGAATGCCCTGTTAGAAAAAGGAAGTTTCTGGCACTAAAGATGAAAAGGTAAGAGCAAGAAAAATTATCTTTTGACTTTTAGACTTTAATTTAATTCAAAGTTTAGAACACTAAAACATCCTCCACACTGCATGCTTAACTCTGACACATTTCAGTATTTCTTGCCTGATTCGTTTTCTTCCTCTTGATCCTCTAAGAACATTCTAAAGATTTCTAGAAGAGCTAGTGGGTGTTCGTAGTCAGCAGAGTGATCCTCCTCCCACCCTGGATCTGCACTGGAGAAAATGATGAGGAAGGTAATTAAGGTATCACCCTAAATTTATTCCCACACAGAGGAATGGTGGGAAGCCATGGAAATGAATAGAACAATATGGGAGCTGAGTAGTCACAGGGGTCAGAGAGGAACCCATGCCACCACAACACATCAAGCCATCTGAGATCACCAGTCCTGCAAAGGGAGACAAGCAATTCTTCTCTCCTGTGGCCAGAGGCCTGGCAAAAACTAGAGAAGACTACAAAGGAACAATTGACAACTTCCTTGGAACCAACACTCAAGGCGTCTACTAGTACCTGAAATGACATCTTCAGAACATCAGACTGTGCTCTGAGTTTTGGGTTCCAGCCATGGTAAGGTAAACCACTAACAGTAAACCCCAAGGCAGTTTCTCTGGGACAGTGGATCCCTAGGAACACCCATAACATGAATAAAGGGGTTCTGAGCACACCTGCAGCTCTCTAAGATCTGAAATACAGAAGAACAGAGCAAACAGTTGCATTTCAGTTATTGTCCTTGGCCTGTCTGACGCTATGTGAGATGGCCCAGAGATGACTCATGCTTAGAGGGCTGAATTAAAAAAAAAAAAAAAAAAAAAAAAAAAAAAAAAACATAAATGTGTTACCAGCTAAACTATCCATCAATAGCCAAGGGAGTCAGAAGCACTTTCAGATATGAGTACTTGGAAAATGTACTTGTTTCTACCATAACAAAAAAGTCATGGCTGGGAACTATAAAGAGCTAAATAGTCATAATGGCTTATATACCCTGGAGATGGTGAGACTGGTGATCATGCTAACCAAAGGGCTGCAAACACAAAAGCAAAGCAAGAACAATGTAGCACAAAGCCGGTTTACATTGTCAAGAAAATACCTGCCCTGCCAATCATAATATTATCCTCCATCAATGAGGACGTTCCTACATCCTTCAAGAAACACTACAGAGGAAGACAGGAATGTAGTTGCACTGGTGATGGGTAAAACTGTATTTAAAGTATCTTAACCAGTGTTGGAACTGTTTATATTTTATTATAACACCAAACCATGAGATAATTACTATGTATTAAGGCATCAGATATAAATGAGATAGTTGAGTGCTTGCCCAACAGGCATGAAGCCCTGGGTTTGATTCCTAGCACTGCATAAAACAATATTAAAAAACAAACAAACTAGAATGATGGATGGGCCATGCTTTGAATCCCTTAGGATCCCAGCACTTGGAAAGTGAAGACAGGAGGATAAAACATTTAAGGTCAACCATGGCTTCGTGAGATCTGGCTTTTAAAAAGTTTCTGAAATAAACAGAAAATTTATTGACAGCCCTTCATGTCTCCTCAGTATCTCAGCATTGTAGTAAACTCAGCTCTATGGCCACACTGTAGCAAAGACCTTTCCCCAACAAATCTGTGCCTGGGGCCAGGAGCCACCACAACCACCTGAGGACAAATTCTCCTCTGCCATAAAAACAAGCATGTCTCTGACCATCACGCTGGGTCTCTCCCACTATTTAGAACAGGCGTTAATCCCGAGAAGCGTGTGGGTGGGAGAACATGGGCAAAAAGTGTGAAAAAAAATCTTCGGGGAAATATTAATTAGAGATCTGAGATGTGTCACAATCTGGAGAAGACTGGCAGTCACCAGGGTTGGAGCCACTTTCTCATAAGGCATGTAGCTCTTGGAACACCCTGTGCTAAGTGAAGCTCCATCTCCTAGCTCCACTCCTTCCATGGGCAGTGGAGATGGGACCCCCTGCTTCATCTGGACACATTTTGTTAGATCTGTGCTTTTCACAGAGGCCACTGTGCAACAATGAAGACCACTACCCTGGTGTATCTTTGTCAGTCTCTAAGGTTCTTTCTACCTCCACCAAGATGTGTGAGAGTAAATTTTAATTATCTACTTGACACAGTTTAGAATCACCTGGTAAAAGAATATCAATGAAGGATTATCTAAACCAGATTGGTTGGTATATGTGACTGTAACAGATTTTCTTTTTTAAAGATTTATTTATCTATTTTATGTAAGTACACTGTCACTGTCTTCAGACACACCAAAAGAGGACATTGGATTCCATTAAAGATGGTTGTGAGCCATTGTGTGGTTGCTGGGAATTGAACTCAGGACCTCTGAAGAGCAGTCAGTGCTCTTAACAGCTGAGACATCTCTCCAGCCCCAAAGCAGATTTTCTTAGTTTCTTAAATGAGGTGGGAAGATCTTCCCTGAATGTGGACAGAACCATTTCATTCACTGGACTTGAATTAGATTAGAGGAAAAAAGGGCAGACTGAGAGCAAAGGCATGCATCCTCTTTGCTCTTGGCTGTGGATGTGATGTGATCAGCTACCTATAGCTCCTACTGCTGTACCTATAGCTCCTACTGCTGTACCTATAGCTCCTACTGCTGTACCTATAGCTCCTACTGCTGTAATAGCCTACAGTAGGAGACTGTAACAGCTGAAACAAGCCCTTCCTCTTCTCAGTTGTTTTGTACAGGTTGTTTTATCATAGCAACAAGAATGAAACTAGAACACTGTTGTTGAACAAATTCCAACAGTAGCTATCACTTTTAATGTTAGGAGAAACTTTGCAGCCCATAGAATATACAGCACATGAACTTTGACTTGGGAGCACCAACCCCAAAACTCTACTCCCTGTGCCGCAAGTATCCCCAGGGTACTGTTGGGAAGGTCAAATCTTGAAAAGTGTGTTAAAATCTATGAGCAATAGGCTGATGTGCAAGCAATTCCTTATGAATCATCCGCTCTGGACAACTTGCCACTTAATCTTCCCAATGTCCACAAACCCATCTTCCCATAAACAAACCGAGACCTGGAGAAGCCAAGCTGACTGAAACAATTACTAAGTGTCCAAGTTCAATTTGAAAATCAGCTGAGATAGGCAGTCCTAAGTATACTCTTTTTGCTCTTCCATTTGAGTTGAAAGTTCCAAAGTAAGGTACCAATGCTTTGGTGGCACTGGGGGGGGGGGGGATCATATCAGCAAAAGAGCTGAAAGTGGGAAAGTCATTCCTCACTGCCTGCCACCAACAAAGCCAAGAATTTTTGAAGATATGGAGGGTAAGTTGCTCCAAGTAATAAGCTTCTATCTCTCTTGAATTATTGTTTTCATTGCTGCCTATAAATCCAATAGGATTCACTTATGGAACTCTTTCCTTTGCCTTTCTGAACTTGACATTCCTTCCTACCAATGAAGAGCAAGGAGGCTTCCTCCAGGCATGCTGGGATTGTTTGCAGTGGCTCACTGTCTGACTCAGACACCAAGAGCTGCTCTAAAGGGCATGGGAGTCTCTTGAGGTCTTGGGAAGTCTGTGAACTAATCTTGGTCTTATCTAATCATCCTTCGTAAGCTCTTTAATAATCAAAACACACACAAAAGAAAGACCCTGAAGACATGATGTGCCTCAGTGCAGTGCTGGGACAAACAAACTAAATAGTCCAGCCTACAGACCAAAATCTTTAGAAGAACCTAGAAACAGAGATGCCTACATTTCACCTAGAGACTAAGATCAATGACAGCAGGAGAGTCTTCTGAGGTCCCCAGATTCTGGCTGGCATCTTTCACCTATCCTTTAAAGAGTCTGGAGAGCTTCTTTCCCAGACACTGAGAGTTCAGCAATGGACAATCTCAGAGAACTGAGAGGCAAGCCCAAGCCTGCAGTCCATGAAGTCTGTCCCAGCAGGCTTCCACCTCAAAGTACCTGGCTACTTAGCTTTTCCTTGGATGCCTAGTTCAATGGCTGCCTCACCAGAAAAGCCTTTCACACTCTATTCTCAATCATTCTGCTTATCCTACTGACCCTGCTTTGGGGCCAAACTCCTAATGAAACTCATCATCTCACAGATTAGTCTACCTCCCTGAAGAGTCTGGGAGCTTCAACCACAAGCCAAAGTGAATCCCTAACATCTAACCAATGATTCCCAAACACATGAGTAACTAGCATCAGAAGCTACTATGGCTCATCATCACTGTAAATCCTCAAGGGAAATTCATATTTTTCTTCATCCATTGCTAATAAAGGCCCCAGAAGGTAATTACTAGTTCAAAAAAGACTGCTTGTCATCTTCACAAATAGTACCACATCCACAGCCCCCACCCATGCTATTATTATTTACTTCATGTTTCTACTATATTAGATTATTTCAGTGACTATCAGTGGGTGATAGAGACAACCATCTTCAAGGCCTTGAGAAAGGCAAAGATAAAATTAAACATGATGAACTAGCCAGCAAAGAAAGGTTATTGATTGGTTTGGTTTAGGTTTATGCACATCTGTTATTCAAAAGACACCCTGCACAGAGTGAAAAGATAAGCCAGTGGGTGGAGAGAAGCCTGGATCTGGGTGTCTCACAAAGGACTCACTGTCACTCTGTTTTCAAGGAAAGCAAACAAACAAACAAAACTAGTTCTTGTGGATAAAAAGAATGACAAGGAAAAACCCAACCCAAGTGAGGTTGGACAAAATAAATCATCCTAATAGCATTAGACAGACATTAGTTACCCCGAAAATACAAAGTAAAGCCACAACGAAAGAGCACATGCCGGAACATGAATGAAGTAGAGATGGTTGCTAAGACCAAATGTGGACTTTTAAGGAGGAGAAGCAGCTGCTGGTGAAATGCTGAGAGTCACACTCATATGTGCATGTTTGTGCATGTAAGTTTGTGTGCCTCTGGAGGTCAGGGGTCAAGATCTCCTGACTTCTCTGTTTTCTCTCTGTCTTATTTTGTTGTGTGAAAGTCTCTGATTTAACATGGAGCTTTCCAGTTTGGTTAGAGTGACTGGTCAGTGAGTGGAGATTCCACTACCCACACACCCTGTCTCCTCCTCCCCTGCACTGGAATCATAGGTATGTGTCTCTTTGCCCAGCATTTTTATTTCCAACATGGGAATCCAAACCCAGGTCCTTGTGCTTTCAAAGCAAACACTTTATCAACTGAGTCATGTCCCCAGGCCCTCCCTAATAGCTCTTATTAAGGATACTCATTCCCTTTGATTGAGCAACTTATAGACCCAAAAAAACCTGCACATAAAAATGGTCCCAAATGCACTCTGAAATAGCCAAAAGGTAGAATCCATATCAAATACCTATCAGCAGGAAAATGAGTGCACAGACAGTGTTCTACATAGTCCTCTGCGGAATACTACCATAGTGTATGCAGCAGCACAGGTGAGCCTTGCAGACATGATAGAAGAAATCACACACAAGAGGTATGACATGAATCCAAAAAATTACCAAATTCAAAATCACACAGATCGCCTCTGATCAAAGCAATCTTTAAAGAGAATCAGGGGTTTGGCTGGTTGTGTGTCAGAGCAGACTTCAAAGATTTCAGCACAATCTTCTTGTCGTAAATTGGAATTACAATGACGCATTTGCACACTGTGTGGTGTCCATGACAACCCGGATCAATGTGTGGTGATTACATACTCCGATGAGTTATAGCCTTATATTAGCATAGTTTTCTCTGAACATGTTAGCCCTTAATAATATTTTAATGGCTTAGTTTTGCCTAACTACTACATCATAAAAATAGTAAACCAGATCTATTTATCCAATTCAGAAGGACTAAAAGAGATCTATGCCGAATGTATGAAAGCCAGTCTCCAAGGTTACATAGCATATGATTCTGTGTATCTTACTGTCATACAAAGACAACACTTTGGAGAACAGATTTGCGTTGCCAAGAGTCCGAGACTGAGCATGGGGAAGGGAGTGTCTATAAAAATAGCCCAGAGAACCTCTGATGGGACAGAGTATTTCCAGAAACCATACATGATACAGCTGCACAATCCTGCCCACACACACACATGCCCACCCCACACACATATATACACACATACAGATGTCTGCTTCATATATACACACACATGTATATACACACATGGCCATATACACACATGTACATGCATGCTGCACATGCACACATACACATGCATACACAAAACGCATGCACACACATATGCATGTATAGTTGGAAGAATCTGAATATCTGAGCATGGTCTGTTCTTGTCCAAGTCAGCCTCTTCACTCTCTTGCTTCCCTATAGATCTTAAAAGCATCCACACTCGTAGGGGCAGAGGAAACGGTGAATCACACCCTTCTCCTGGTACTTTTGTTTTGTTTTGTTTTATTGGCAACGTCTTGTGGATTTACAGTTATTTCAAACAAAAACAAAACCTGTCTCTTAAAGAAGATTTTAAAAGATAAAACGTCTTCATCTTGAACTTGGGATGACTTGATATGTTTCATAAAACTCTCAATTGCTTGAATTGTCTTAGACTCCAGAGAATTCTAGCTGAACATTTTGTAACCACTCCCAAACTTGCCCTAGAAGCCCGAGACTCAAAAAGGGAAAAACACTCGAACCAATTACTAGATGTGGAGGAACAGCTACCGAGGAGTCAGATAAAAGCAGGAGAAATCAGCTCCTGTGTGTGCCTCAACTTTAATTCCAGGATCTGTGGCAGCTAGAAAAGTCGATGCTTTCTAATAACCTTCTCAGGTGACTTCCTGGAGCAGGTCGATACCTACAGGTTCTTCCAGTCCATTTTCCATAAGGATTCTCACCCTAAATTCTTAGGAAATGCTGGGACAGAAATGAGAAGGTAAATTATCCCAAGACCAAGCAGGAAGACTGGTGGTCACCACTTAGCAAGTCGGGCCAGTGGCCTGCGTGTGAATGTCTGGTAACGGGCAATCTCTGCTCAGGACTAGCAACAGAAACCTCTCTTTATTCTATCAGCCCCACATGGCATGTAGGTCAGCCCAAAGTCAAGTAGCTTTCAACTTTGGGGAAGAGACTTGAAAGTCACATAGCAAAAGGTGAGGCACAGAAAGAGGCAGAGAAGTAGGTAAGAGTTCAACAAACTTCATAGCTGATCATAGACCACCACCCAAAGTGTACCTGGGATACCTCATCAAACCGGTATAGTGTTTTAGCCACATAACAGCTAATCACACATTTCTCTTGGGGAAGTTCAGTGCAATTTCCTTGGCTAAGAGAGTCATCCATCCACCCGTAGCACATTAGAATCCGTAGGCACATCACCTTCCCCTAAAATGCATGAACATGTGCAAAGGCTAATACCTTGGACTTGATACAGTAGACATGTGGGCCACCTCAACCTTCTGTCACATCTCTAGCAAGGTTCCTACACTGGGCCAAGGCAGTAGATTCCAGGTCCTGAGAATATCTGCACCCCAGCCTTGATCAATACCATCCTACAGAAGTCCCCACAGACTTCAGACACTTTTCAGGGTTCTATCACTTGTCTTCAGTGTGAACCCCCACAATCTCTCTCTTTTTCCTTCACTGTGCAACAGGGAGCCATTACTCTTCCCCTTCCATGTTCTCAACAATCCTTCCTTTAAAAAACATAGGATAATCTCACAGGCTAATAAGACAAGATAATCCATGAATTGAATATGTGATGGCTGCCTGTGAGGTGAGAAACCCCATCCATGAGGACAGATAAGAAAAATAAACTTGCTAGTGGGGCATTCATGACAGAAAAGAGAAAATGTCATGTGAACACTGCATGTCCATATACATGTGTGCATGCATTTTTGCATGTGAGTGTATTTGTGCACGTGTGTGTGTGTGTGTGTGTGTGTGTGTGTGTGTGTGTGTAGAAAAATAGGCCTCCAAAAATCTTTCTGACATGCCTCCCCCAATTTTAATAACTTCCAATTCTGAGAAAGAAGAAATAAGATAATCAAACTCATCCCTTCTGCTGAAGCTACTAAGAGAAAATCTGGACAAAATATGTTTTAAAATATGTTTGAAAGCACTCGAGAATTCACCAGATACTGAAAAGCCCTCAAGTCCAGATTGGTTGGCAGCAAAACTCCGAAGTGCTCCTGAAGCTAGCACCCTACAGTGACCTCGGCCTGATGGTATGTGTGCACATAAAGGAAGTTTTGATGACCACTGGCAGGTAAAGAGGCCCCTCACCAGAAAGGGGAGTCACTTTTTGTCATTATAATAAAATACCCTGACAATAAGATCAAGTGTAGAAGACACAGGTTTATCTAGATCACAAACCTAAGTTCCAGTTACCACTGTGGATGTCAAGGTGGCAGAAATTTAAAGCAGTGGGTCACATCACATCCACAGTCAAGAGCAGAGAGAAATGGACACATTCGTGCTTACTTAGACTTTCTTCAAATTTCCCCCATTTTATACAGTGCAGGACCGAATGGTGCCTCTCACAGTGGGCTGGTTCTTCTCAAATCAATCACTTAATTAAAACAATTCCCTACAGACAGACCCAAGGTCAACGCAAAGAAGATAACCCCTCATTTCGACTCTCTTCCAAGGTAATATTAGGTGTGGTCAAGTTGAGGAATAAAGCTAATTGTCATAGATGCTAAAGAACCTGAGCCTCAGAATGACTTTTTAAAGACACTGTATACTCAACACAAGCTCCCAAGGGAAAAGTCTATTCACTGGGTACCTCAGTATCCACCTTCAGATGGAATAGACATTTAGCTCCATTAATGACTACAGAAGCTCATAAGAATTGATTTTTCTTTATCTTAGAGCGTGCTATTACTCAGAGCAGTGATTTCTTTGATGGCAGGCTGTTGGTTAGAAACACAGCCCCAACCCCTGTCATTGTGCCTAAGAAAACATGAAACATCCCTGGTGACAGTCACCTCTGTGATACAGCTCAGGAGTGGATATGGTAGTTGAGAGTGTGCCCTGTGCAAACCTGCAAAATGTTTTGCTAATGTTTCATCTGTTGTTATTTCTAAGCAAAAAGCCAATAATACTGGGATCTTTCATTCTGTTTTTTGCTACACAACCCTGGCCAAAGTACTGTTCTTTACTCTATATAATGGAGGAGGAGGAAGAGGAGAGGGAGGAAGGAGGAAGAGGAGAGGGAGGAAGGAGGAGGAGGAGGGGAAAGAGTGAAAGGAGGAAGGGAAAGAGGAGGAAAAAGAGGAGGGGGAGGAGGAGAGGAAGGAAGGAGGAGGGAGAAGAGGAAGGAGTGAAAGGAGGAAGGAAAGGAAGGGAAAAAGAAAGGGAAGGGGGAGGGGAGGAGGAAGGGGAAGGAGGAGGAGGGTAGTGGTAGTGATACTCACAATGCTCAGCAGGGTGCTTAGAAAGGTCAGACACTGAGCAAGGGATCCAGCTAGTACCATTTACATGTAGTAAATTGCCACTACCACTAATATTATCAGAAAAATGATCCTGAATATTAAAGTTTCGAACAGTAAAGATATTCACAGCTACAGCTGACAGGTTAGTACTCCTCTGTGAGTCTAGAACTAACTAATAACACTGAGCAGTCTTTTTCTATAATTTGGGGGTTTGGTTTCAGGTTTTGGTTTTTGTTTGTTTGTTTTTGCTTTTTAAGACAGAATCTCATAGATTCCAGTTTGTTTTCCAACTTTCTATGTTGCTGAGGATGACCTTAAATTCCTGATCCTCCTGCCTCTATTACTTTAGTGGCTGGTCTCTTAGGTACATACCATCACAGCTGGTGTATGCTGTGCTGAGATAAAACCTAAGGCTTCCTGCATGGCAGGAAATCACTCAGTCAAACTCTACACCCAGCCCACCACTGAACACACTAGGGTGAGTAATTACACAACTAAAAGTTTCATGCGGCTGCAAGATGTCAGGTCTAGTATTGCAGATTCTGGAAACAGATGACTTTATCAGTGACCCCCAGAGAATATGTGCTGGGCTGGGAGACAAGAAATACACAACCAAAGCTGTAGGCAGCTAAGAGAGCACAGTAACATGGACTTCAGGAGGGATAGTCCAAGGGAAGGAAGGGAAACCAATGCCCCCCAGGAAAGTTTGGGCTGATGAGATATCTGCTCTCCTACAGAATAGCAAAGAACAGACACAGGTCCAGACAATCACCCTACAGGGAATCTTGACCAGACAGCTATGAGAGCTGCCTGCACCCACCATGGACAGATGACAGAAGAGGGTCAGGAACCCTCCAAGACCTTCACTTACTCTCTCTGACATCCTCGTGAACCGCAGGGACACCATGGTCATCACTGGCCGCTTTCTCAAGATTCTTACTTCTTCTGCCTTTTCTGTTGCTAGTTTTACCTAAGGAGAAAAAAGAAAAGGAAAATGGTGTTACTCTGTGTATCAGAAGAGCCTGGATGTAAGAACTCACTGTCTTCTACAGAAAAATGTTCCTAGCTTTGCTCCTCAGTCCCCAGAGCCTAGAACAGTAAGGGGTCTGTGGTTAAAGAAGATGCTAGGTGCATATGGTGGTAATCACCCCTCACAGACCCATGCACAACTGCATGCTGTTACATATTGTAAGTCTACAAAGTGCTGCTGAGCCTCTTTGGGGCACTAGGAATAATAGCTGGAACTGGAGGTCAAAGCTGGACTTGAACATCAATGCTAGCATGTTCCCTATGCTGAGCTCTCATATCCAACTCTCCCAAGGCCACAGCTTATGGACCTGTGAGTGAGTCTCTTGTTCACTAACTGGGGAGTGACCTGGGAGCCTAATGTGACCCTGTTAACCTTTCAGTTTCTCCTCACATTGTCCCCTCATCTCGGTTATGACACTTGGCATAAATTGTCTCTCTCATGGACATACCCATCCCTCTACTCTCAAGTTAATTGGCCCCTTTCCATCTTTCGAGTCTCAGCATCAACTTAAACTCCCCTTCCTGATCCCCCACTTCCATCTAACCCTCCTTGGAGGGGCTCTGAAAGCATCTGCTTCTAAACAGTCTAATGCAGGGATTTGATTGAAGTGCTGAGGAAAGGGAAGGGGAAGTGAGATCCAGTCAGGGAAGGCTTAGCTAAGCAAGCCTGTCTAGCTCAGCTCATCACCTGGAGCTTTAAGAGCAGGAATGCCATACAAATTGCTCCCCACTTGGGAGGGCCTCTGAATAAAGACTGGCCAGCTCAGCGGTCGGGGTACAGGCTCCCAGAGCACAAAAGACATGTGAACCAGAGTCTAGGCTTATATCTGGGAGACATGTACACCCAGGATATCCTCAGGGCCACCAGCCTGACCTCTACGCTACTCCTTCCTCAGCCAAAGAAGGCAGCTGAGGCTGCCACACAGGAAGTTAGAGCAAGTACACAAAATGATAACTGAGACACTCAAGGTGCAAAAGACAGCTCTTGTTCCCACCTGACCATCATTATCCTGACGCCCACACATCACTAACACTACCCTATTTGTTAACAGCTAACAGGGGCAGTAGGCTCCAAAATGTATAAGACATGTTCACTGCAAGGTTCAACTCTCTGAAGACAGGAAGGGCATTTTACAGTTGGGAACATGAAAGCCTAGGTCAGTGGTTCTCAACCTTCCTAACGCTGTGACCCTTTAATACAGTTCTTCATGTAGTGGTAACCCCTAACCATAAAGTTATTTCTGTTGCTATATCATAACTCTAATGAATCCTAATGTAAATTTCTGATGTGTGACACACCTCCAGAGAGATCTTAACCGACAGGTTGAAAATTGATGGTCTAGAGTGAGGAAGAGGGCTTCTCAAGGTCGCTGGCAGACTGGAGGTAAAGTGCTAGTAACCACCTAACTCCAAGGGGCCTTCCCTGCCAGCACAAAGACCTCTTCTATAGAGCCGTCCTCCCTCCCTCACCAGAACAAGAAAGACACCATATGCTCTGTACAGATGAAAGAAGAAAGAGAAGTGGGAATAGTGTTCAGAGAAAGAGCCAAAATCAAATCAGCATCTCCATCTGGGCCGCGTGACAACACAGAATTCCTTAAAAGTAGCAAACTGCAGCCCTAATGCCGGCCACATGTTCTATTCTGGTCTGCGGTGATAAATATAATTCCTCTGGCTTAATAGAAAACTATTTTCCCCAGTGCTACACAAAGAGCTTGCAGTAGCAACCCCCTACCCAGCCCAAACTGAAAAGCCCTTTGCTTGTCTGCAGTCTCTGCTTCACCAGGAAATTCCAGGCTTCGGGGTTTTGCACTCCCCTTGAAGCGGGGAGCTGGGCGGGGCACTGGCAGTTCTTAAATGACTCTTGGTAAGAAACCCATGGCAGGAAGGAAAAGGCACCACATGACGTTCTCTTGGTAGCTCCCCGGTAATGCCATCGAAACGTCACACTCAGAAATGTATCCTGCGGTTCATGTGCGTGTGTGTTGTGGATGTCCACTTGTGTAACATGTGTGAGGGTACACACAAGGCTTGTACACATGCACGTAAATGTCAGAAGACAACTACAGTTGTTCCTCACCCACTGCCCACCTTTTATTTTCTTTCCATTTTTAAACAGCGTGCCTCACTTACCTGGAACTTGCCAAGCATGCTGAGCAACAGTGCAGCGATCCCCCTGCCTCTGCTTCTCCAGGGCTGAGATTGTTTTAACTATTATTTTAACATGACACCTGATCTGGATCTAACCTGAAGCCCCCTCCCTGAGGACCATTTTTTTGTGGTATCAGAAGGCAGAAGCAAATAGCAGTTCTGCCTGGTTATGATGCCTGTGACCAAAAAGCAACACAGCGTGGTAGACGGTCCTAAGGGAACAACAGTGGTGCACACACTTCAGTGCTAACTAACAACTCTCTAATCAAACTCAAAACCTACTCCTGCCTGGTGCATGACACCTAGCTACCTACCCGGGGCTAGGTGAAGAAGACACTGATCTAGGAGGAGAACCTACCTCCAGCACCGTATTAAACCAGCACAATCCCTAACAGCATTCTAGATATTGTCCTTATACCCACAGATTAATGTAGTTCTCACCCCTTGTCAAAGAAATTTCTCTTTGCAACAGATAAAGACTATCGCAGACAACTATGACCAATCAAAACGCAGAGAACGAGGGATTATGTGGTGACCTGTCCCAACTGATACATTACAATGTATTCCCTACCCCTAAGTTTCATGAATCATTGCAGAAAAGGAGAAAGATTTTAAGAGTCAGAGGAACATGACATTTTCTATGGTTGTGTTGCCTGGAAATATGTGAGAGACATCCATGAAGTCTTACCAAGTTGCCTGGCTAAACAAGACCTGAGCAATGACGTCAGTGGACAGGCTAACATGGAAAGGTAAACTCAAGAAGCCTCAATCGTAGACAAAAATACTATAGGTAACTAGGGAACACTCAGAGCAGGAGAGACGGCTTTCCAATAAAAATGCTTCCAACTGGTTATCCAATATCAAGTGGTCAGCCCTGAGATAAAAAACACACAGGTAACATTATACAAACAGCAGGTTACAGTTATATATTTAGGAATGTGTGTGTGTATGTGTGTGTGTCTATGTGTGTGTATGTGTGTAAATATCTATAGATACAATTAAAGAAAAAAAGCCATGAATTTGAAAGAGCAAGGGGAAGAGCATGGGAAAGGGGGTGGAGGGAAGAAAATGGAAGAGGAAATTATTTAATCATATTATAATTTCAAAAAAAATTATAAAAAAGAAGAATTTCCTGCTCCATACAGATAGGAGCAGGAAAGGGACAAGGCACAAGGAGGAGGGTGAGGCACCTGTGTCTTTTTCTAATTCTGAGGATACTCAGTGTCAGAGGAAACAGGGTGTGGACTGGAATGGATCTGAGAACCAGGTCAGCATTTAGGTGGCATGCTTGCTTCCAGTCATGGGTGACCTCGGTGGTCTGGTAGAGAGGGGATGCTGAGGGTCACCAGAGAAACAGCAATGCCACTACACTAGGGCCAGGCCCAAATCAACCCACTCAGGAATGTGCCACCCCCTTGCCCCATCCATTCTTCTCAGGTGCTGTATCTTTCATGAGAAAACAGCCTGGTGAGCTTCAATCCCCAGGGACCAGGGCACAAGGACAATGGTTCAGCTGCCATGGCAGTGACTCTGAGGTTCTCAACCTGTGGGTCATGACCTTTTCACTGGGGTTACCTAAGAGTTTTGGAAAACACTGCTACTTACATTACAATTCATAACAAGCAAGCTTACAGTTTTAAAGTAGCAATGGAATATGTTTATAGTTGGGGGTCCCCACAACATAAGGAGCTGCATTAGAGGGTTGAAACATTAGGAAGGTTGAGAACCACCACTCTATGCAGTCAACCGCCTTCCTGATTCTCAACCACAACCATGTCGAGTCCTTTGTCTTTAAGGAAGCACTAGGCAGATGGGTGCATGCAGGAGTATGTGGGCCTCTGCAGCGGGCTCTCAAGGGTATCCTGGGCACCTGCCTGCCTGGGTTTCATTCTACTGAGATCGGGCTGAAGTAAGCAAGCATGTCAGCAGGGTTATCTGGAGATGATTTTATGCAGCTTAAGGAAAAGGGCTAAGAGGAGAAAAGAGATGCCAAACCAACCCAAATGAATTGTCTGTCAGGATCTACAAGACAGACCTGGCAGGTACTCCAAGATCAGGGGGAAGGTGAAACAAAACTGTCCCCTGTCCCCCTACCCACCAGAACCTGGGAAGCCACGTTCATCTTAACCTCACACCTCAGCAGGCACTGTACTTTTGGCACAATCTTCCACTGAGGAGTCAAGGCTTGGGAAGTCACACGTGCCTATAAGGGGCGGTGTCCTGCCCTTAGCTGTCTCTGAATCCTAGCAGGCTTACCAGGGAGCACTGCCCACGCATTGCCTGGGATAGATAGAGCATCAGATCTGCAGCATCATTGCCTGGAGTAGATAGAGCATCACATCTGCAGCATCATTGCCTGGAGTAGATAGAGCATCAGATCTGCAGCATCATTGCCTGGAGTAGATAGAGCATCAGATCTGCAGCATCATTGCCTGGAGTAGATAGAGCATCAGATCTGCAGCATCATTGCCTGGAGTAGATAGAGCATCAGATCTGCAGCATCATTGCCTGGAGTAGATAGAGCATCAGATCTGCAGCATCATTGCCTGGAGTAGATAGAGCATCAGATCTGCAGCATCATTGCCTGGAGTAGATAGAGCATCAGATCTGCAGCATCATTGCCTGGAGTAGATAGAGCATCAGATCTGCAGCATCATTGCCTGGAGTAGATAGAGCATCAGATCTGCAGCATCATTGCCTGGAGTAGATAGAGCATCAGATCTGCAGCATCATTGCCTGGAGTAGATAGAGCATCAGATCTGCAGCATCATTGCCTGGAGTAGATAGAGCATCAGATCTGCAGCATCATTGCCTGGAGTAGATAGAGCATCAGATCTGCAGCATCATTGCCTGGAGTAGATAGAGCATCAGATCTGCAGCATCATTGCCTGGAGTAGATAGAGCATCAGATCTGCAGCATCATTGCCTGGAGTAGATAGAGCATCAGATCTGCAGCATCATTGCCTGGAGTAGACAGAGCATCAGATCTGCAGCATCATTGCCTGGAGTAGATAGAGCATCAGATCTGCAGCATCATTGCCTGGAGTAGATAGAGCATCAGATCTGCAGCATCAGAGGCTGATTAACACCTGGAGGTGATCTTTGCCATGTCAGCCATCCATGAGAGCTAATGAGCAGGTAGATGAGAGCCTAATCCTTCCCACAGCCAGTCACAGAGACCTAACTCTGAGGTCTCATGGCTCAAATGGCAGCTGCAAGGATAGGGACCTGAGAGGGCCTCAGAGGGAAGAGCCTGTCGCTGCTGGTAAGGCTAAGCCTACACACTCATCTTTTTAGGAATTTTAGACTAAAACTGGTTTTGTCCCTGGCATGCTGCATGATCAGCTTGGGATGTGGAAGTCACAGACGCAGAGGTAGATGGGAAAACACTATGGCTGTGGTAGACCCACAGCCACAATCTGGCTTCCTGGATCCCTGTCGGGTCTTCACCCCCTATTCGCCAGGCACAACTCTGATTTCTGGAGCCATGGACACAGGTAGAAGGAACAGACCAGCAGTAAGTTAACTTTGGCAAGCGTTCTGGAAAGAATGGCAGTGCCTCAGGAAGCAATTTTTTTTCCTAATCCATTTTTTCCCTTGGAGCTTTGCATGGAGTTTACTGAGATGAAGTACTTCAGGTTTAATACCAAAGCATATAGACCGACAGCAAGGCTTTCTTGTTCTTTAAGTGTGCTACTAATAGTCCCTGGGTTTATTAAAAAAATGTTGTACTGAAATGTTGACAAAATACACTCCTAATCTTCACACTCCAGTTTTGACCAAGATAGGGCATATTCTTCAAAGGCAGGGCTGCTTGTGCTCAACAAGAGACAGGGCAAAGCTCTACAGGAGAGCCCTTTTCACCAAGCAGAAACAGCTCACACAGAAAGGGCGTTGTTTACAAGCACATATGCCCAAATAACCACCTTTCTTTATTTCTCCTGACTGCTGGGACATAACGCATACTAAATGCAAACTGGATGATTCTGGGCAAAGATCTACAAACAGACATGACCCTCTGCACACTACACATCCCAGAGAGAGTGGCTCAGGACTGGAGTGGGGGGGGGGTCTGTGTGAGTTTGTTCAGATTCTAAAAGTGGGACACTCTAGCCTGTGGCTGGAACTATTACAAACAAGTCAGTGAGAAATCAGAATGAGAGCCTCCATATCCAAGAAAGAAAACAAAGTATCCAAATCACTCCCAGTCTTGTCTGTTTTGTTGTTTCTTTCTGCCATGGAGGTGGGAAAGACAGGTGAATTGTACAGTTGTGGTCTATCAGTTGGCTACATGTTTGTTTTTCGAGGCAGAATTTCTCTGTGTAGCTTTGGCTGCCCTGGAACTCACTCTGCAGACCAGACTGGCCTCGAACTCAGAGACTCTTGGAATACTAGAACTAAAGATATTTGTCACTGCTACCCAGCAGTTAGCTACATTCTATCTGGCAAAAGGAGGATGGCCACAATTCCAAGTCATACCAAAGTAAGCATACCCCAAATCCACTGCATGACCCATGAGGCTGACACCTTATTCTTGCTGCTGGATGGTGATCACTAAGTATTCCAACTTCAGAAACTGTAGGATTCAACCAGAAACAGCTGAATAAACCGAGTTAGAAGAAGGTTGTCAATGAGGAAGACTATTCTAGCAGTCAGTACTGTCCATCCAGTGAGTTAATGGCCTTGAGGTGGTAAGAGCCTGCCTGGGGAGGGATAAGTAGAAGCTACACAGCCACTATCTGAACCCTTGTCCTGTGACCATTTATTTCCCTAAAAGTTCTAATATTCTAGGTCAAAGTGATTCTTAAGGAAAGACCTCAGACAGACTATGACACCAGAGTCCCCTAAGGATTCCACGGTCCTCTATCTTAGTGAATCCTTACAGGCACAGTGAGTGGGCTGGCCCCTCCTACATCGGTTAGCAATCAAGACAATACCCACAGGCCAATCTGATGGAGGTGATTCTTGAGTTGAGGTTCCTTCTTCTCAGGTGTGTCAAGCTGACAACCAACCATCGCAGGAAGTGGTACACTCAGTTGGCTAAAGGAGTTCATTTTCTGTCGCTGTAAATCTCCAACCAAATAAGCCCATGCAAGGAAAACACAACTCAATTAATATGAATACAAGCTGTGTGCCTAGATTGGGCAAATCTTCTATTACACTACTCTATTCCCCAGCCATGAGATCCCTTAAACCTTGTGATTTCTCAGGCCATGTGCTTCTGCTCCATTTTCCTTTCACCTCCTCCTCTTCAGTCTTTGTCTTACAAGTGAAAATTGAGAGAAGGTTCACTTGAAGCCAACTGAGTACCCAATTCACTCCTGTCCCAGGCGGCCCCTCTTGGGGAAGCAGAATTAGCATCAAAATATAAACAGCACCAGGACAATCCACACCATTTTCCCCTTTTTGTCCAATTAAAAGGTTCTTTTCTCTCATATATAAATTGAGTACAACTATTACCATTCTACAATTTATAAAGTATAAGATACACTTAATACTCAGTCCATCAGTTCTGTCAGTTACCATCTATCCTAATTTAAGAGACATATAATTCTACACCTGACTTATATCCTGGTTTTGATTAGCCAACTTATGGAAACTGCTGATCACCTGGACAGTCCCTCTTGGGGAAGTGGATTATCAAAATACAGACAGCACCAGAGCAATCCACAACATTTTCCAAGCCAACTCCACAGATATCAGTGCATGGAATCCACAGAGCATTTCTCTGGTTGCCAAGGATCAAAGCCAAAACTCAACGCCAGACCAAATACCCCTTGTACTACCCTTCTCGGGGATCCATACAAATGCCTGCTTGGTACTCAACACACACACACACACACACACACACACACACACACGTTTCTAATATCTCCTTTACCAACTCTGACTTTTAGCTCCCAAGAGCTAAGTGAAAAAAACATTTCACTGTCTCCAAACATGATGCACATGAGCTACCCAAATCAGTTCTCTGTTTTCTGCTCTGATCCATTGCTCAATTTTGTCCTCTGTTCCCATCTCTGACCCTAGCTGGTCCTAGAGCCCAGCATGCAACAGTCATGCAGTAAACTCCAGAAGTTTACATCTAACATCTCAGAGCAGAACACCAACTTCCTTCTTCTGAGGCACATTTCTAAGGTTGGCAACCTGTTCATAAAATAGCTGGCCATATGGAAAAGTGCCTTAACAACCTTGTCATTGTAATGTACAAGCCACCACTTACTGTGGGATATAATCATCTCTCTGTGCAGTTGAAGTGCACAAATTCTGCAGAGTCCCCTAATCAAGATCATTTTGATCTAATCTAACCTAATCTCTCCCCTACTACATGCAGGCCTATGCATTTCGCACTTGAAAGTTTTGTTGAACACACACAGAGGAAGGCGGGGGAAATGGAGGAAGACAGAGAGACATTCATTTAAACTACACAATGAATGTCACCCTCGTCCTAGCTGGGGAAGCTCTAAAATGCTCCACCTGATTCATTAGGAAAACAGCTGAAACAGTGGCAAGCCAGGAAGCAGCTCCCCAAAGGCCTGTGAGCCTGATTCTGGTGTTTCAGGATGTGTCTTCCATTTGGAGACAGGTCCTGAGACAGGATCGAGGTGGCTAAGTATTCACCAGGAACAGTTAACTTCCTGTCCCATGGCCAACCTCTGTCTGTAATCCGTCTGTCCAAGAGTAGAGGACCCTTTTCTTGCAAATCAGATTATAGCTGACTTCTCCATCAGAGACCCCATTACTAGGCTGATAACCACTGATGCTCCAAGGAAGGAGACTCACCTCTGGGCTGTAATAGCTGAGCCCCAGACATGTCAGTTGGGGGCCCTGCTGAGCATGGGCTGTGACTTTCTGAGCCGTCAGGAAAGACTTGTCACTAGTAAGAGTGCCCAAATACTAAGCCAGCTTTTAATCAGGCCTAATAGTCATCACCCGTGGGAAACACTGGCCTATTCCTTCCGTTACTTATGTTCTTGACATTCCATGTTCTATGCAACTCTTAGCACACCTATGATTACTTCCTCAACATTACACAGTTCTGTGAGATTCTTAGAGGGGAGGCCTGTCTGTCTTACGTTCTCTATCCCCAGAGCTTCAGTGCCTAACACTTAGTGCTGAGCAGATACTTAGAAACCATGTGTAGTGTGAACAAAGAGCTCCCATGCAGCAAGCACATCTCCAAGTTCAGGGCACATGAAAGGATGCTACAAAAGGCGTTGGCAGCATCAGACACAGTAAAATACAATGGCAGACACCCTTCTTTCTCTCTGCAGGTGAAGCAGCTGAGGCTCAAAAAGTAGAACTCAAATTCCAGGTCCCAAAATGGTAACCCCAAGACCTGGCTGGTAAGGCAGGCTTTCAATTCTCCCAGGAAGAACAATGACAGAGTACATTACCTCCCTGGTTTGAGCTAAAGGCTGCTCATCTGTAACATAACAAGGGTAGCCATCTGCCAGAGTCAGGGAGAGAACTAAATGAGATCAGGGGACATTACCAAAACCAGCATCTCATCCCACCCCTTCATACCGAGCCACGAGCCACGGCAGCTTTTCTACATCTTAATCCCCATCATCCCTGAGAAAAAGAAGGGGAAGTCTCTGTGGTTCTATTTGGGTTTGCCAAACCTTCAGAACTGTCAATGGCAGATGGCAGGGACTCAGCCATATACAAAGGTGGTACTCAAATGGGGCTCAAGAGTGTCTGTGTCTTCCCTTGCCACTCTGCCTGGTGACTTTAATATCCGTCAAACCAAATGAAAGCCACTTCTGAGCCCAGAGCTCTGTGACCTGGCACTGGTTTCCTTCGGGTGAAGACACTGCAAGGCCATAGAATTTAGTCACTGTCCTGCTGGCATCCCATAGTTCCTGCACTGAGCAATCACTATCTTAGACAGTTAACAGAAACTCCGCCTCACGGTTTGCCATAAAGGCTGGGCCAGGAGAAAGTGAGGATGGATTTGAGATTGGCCCAAAGGGATGGAGTGAGCAACCCAGGCCGCCAGGCACTTGGAGTTTTCCAGGGCTCCTGTAGCCTGCCCTTTCCAAAAAGGCAGAATCTTGGCTGCTACAGGGACCAAGAGTGATCCAAAGTCTGCAGCTGGGACGGTGCCATACTGTGCATAGTGGGTTTAAAGGGCCCACTGACAGGGGATGCAGGGAGCTGAGAAGGGGCACTGCCTGAAAAAAGGTCACTGACTGAACCTTACCAAGGCCATTGGCCAAATGACACCAGCCAGTCACGTGCCCATTGATAAAATCAGTCTGAAGGAAACACCTCTGAAGACTGAAGACATAAGGAGAGCAGGAAGAAGCAACAGATGCCTCTTTTGCCTGTGTCTGCGGAGCATCAATCCTGGGACACCCGACCTCTCCCCAGGAAGCTTCCCAGAGATCACTATTCTGTTTCTGCCTGAGGGGGCAGACAGAGAAAGCTGACTTAGCTCAGATCCAGTCTCTAGTGAGTAGCACCGGCACCACAGGACTTTGGCTGGGCTCACTCAAGAAAACATACTGGACGCCAGGTGTCTCCTGGAGTGTCCGGATCGCGGGCGCCCCCTCGGGCTGCCAGATGCAAAAAGGTTACCTGGTAGAGGAGTCTCTGCAACTAATTTCTCCTTCTTGGGAGCCTTCTTGGCCTTGATGGCCTTCTTGAGCGTCCTGGGCCCCTGCTGGTGCGGCTCCTGCTGTTCCTGCTCCTCCACCCTAAGGTCCTCCTGCAGTGAAGGCGAGAAGAGCTCCGGCTCAGGCTCTGGGTCCGGATGCCTCCAGAGCTCCTGGCTGTAATAGTCGGGCTCCTCGAAGGCTGCGCCCTGGGCTCTGACTCCAGCCAGGGCCACCGCCACAAGTGCCAAGGCCAGCGCTGAGAAGGCGGTCCCCAGACGGGCCATACCCGTTCTGCCCCGCATCCCCGGCTGGGTCGGGTCCCCGGGAGCGGCAGGCGGGCTACAGTTGATGGCTATGGCCCGGGACAGGGGCGTGGATGCTGCAGCGGGTGCAGATGGTGGGTGGGACAGGCCGGACGGGCGGGGCTGGGCCGGAGTTGGGCGGGCAGGGGCGCGCCCAGGAGAGGCTAGACGCCCGCAGACCTGCCCTCCCTCCTACACGACAGGGCCTCTCAGGCAGGTGTCAGAGGACACTAGAAGACTGTCACCAGTCTTCCTTGTATTTCTAAGAGGCCAGTGTTTTGTCCTACTGGGGATCCCTGCTGCCTACCCTCCGGAGTGTGGTTCTAGAGAGATTGGAGCCAGCCAGCTGAAGACTGCTATCTCATAAGTTACAAGAGGGCATTTGTCTCTTCCAAGAATCAGGTTTCTCTGAAGAACCCTGGTGTCACTTCCCTTTGATAAAGTGCCTCCCACCTTTACCCAACATGCCTTAGTTTTTTAGGGTTTTTTGTTTTTGTTTTTGTTTGTTTGTTTGTTTGTTCTCTCCCCCCCCCCTTAGGAGTGGAAGGAAGCCAGTGACCCCAGTTTCTCTCTGGGCTGGGAAGCTGGGGGGTTCAGGCTTTACACCAATATTCTATGGCTCCTCTAACATATTGAGACAGGTTTAAAATGAGACTTGCTGAGTCACAGGTTAAGTGTCTGAAGCAGCAGCACCAGACTGTGTGTCAAGGTGTGTGCGGTGGTGGCTGAGAGCTGGGGGCGGGGCCGACTTTCATATCCACTCAGTGTATCCCTAAACTCGGGTCCTAGCAGTGGTACACATGGGGTTCCATGTATTTCTTGGCTTTTAGCTGCTACTGCTTTGCAACTTGCTCTGTGTGCTTTCTAGGGCCTGCATCAGGTCTTTGCATGGTGCCCAGAGTCAGAATTCACAGGTCAGATCCAAGCTGTACCTGCAAACCACCCTACTTTTTCTGTCTCCATCGGGAGCATATACTCCACTTTTAAGAGCTTGTAGGATTAGAGGAGGCTCTGAGGTGATCGGGAACGGGTCCCAGCTGTCATCAGTCTACTCTGTACGTTTAATTCACAGGCTCTAAAGATTCAGTAGAGTTGCCGCCAGGAGGTCAGAGTGCCTGCCACTCACAAAGACAAATGGCCCTTAAGTCTGTCAGTCTGTCCCTGGGGGCCTGGAATATAATCCAAGGATGCCTCTAAGATGAACCCAGGCACTGGGATAAGGCTTCCACATTTACCTAGGAGAGGGAATCACAGACCTGAGGCCCCCAATGTCAGGGGTTAGCCAGCTCAGTTGTTCCTCTTAGCCTCATTCTTCCCATGCCAGCCACCCAGCCAACCATTTGGATTGCAGTTTTAGGAACTCCCAGGTGGAAGGGTATTGCAAAAGAAAATCACAGCCGACACAGGGTCCATGGTGGATGGCTAGAGGGCCTTGGATCTAGTTGTCAAACCCAGCATACTTGAAAATCAAGATCCAGAAGAGCTCTCCAGAGTGGAAGAAAGTATCTCTTCTCCCCTAGATTTACAAGAAAGCATTGGTTTGGATCCCATCCACTGTTCTCTGTGTGTGTCCCCTGAGCTTACTCATAGGGGTTGAAGTCCCAGGGATCTGTGTGGCACAGAGAAGAGAGGCTTCACCGGCAAGACACACTCCTTAAGTCCCAACTTACTAGATGAAGACTAGGAAGAGATCCACTTAGAGTACTAGCAAAAAGGGCCATGTGTAGGTTATCCAGTCCAGGTAATGCCAATGTAGACAGACACCAGCCTCATACAGACTTGGAATCCTCCTAAACACTAGGTTCAAGTGCTTTTCACATGATTCTGATGGATGTGAACTTTCACACTGCCCTCCATTTGAAGTCTACAGAATGGCTGAGGACAAAGTCACCCTCAGTCATGTGGCAAACTGGTAATGCTCCAGGTACAATCTGCTCGAGCCAGTAGTTAAGAGTATAGTAAAACTTGGTAACCTGAATCTCTAAGTGCTGGAACCATTTTATATCTTCCCTTGACAACTACAAGGTCAACAATGGAGTGTGCACCTGCCCTGCCTTGTCCAGGGAGCTTCTGGAGAATGTCCCCCTTTGAATGTACATCTCTCCAAATGCCTGGAATCGGGAAGTGAGCCCAGTTCTCTTAGCTTTCACGGCTAATGTTTGCTTGTTTGTTTTCCCCGGAGAGATGCATAATTAGAGCAAGCAGGACAAACAGAACAGAGACAGTTTGGTCAGAGCCAGCTCTCCAGAGTGACAGCCCGCAGCACATCACTCCTTGCTTCCCCCTTCTCTGGGGACACTCACTTGGAAATCTGTGCCATTCGGTCAAGGGTCACAAAATACAGAGAGGAGAGTGAAGCTGAGTTTATTATTTTTGCCTCCAAACCTCTTCTTGCCTTTCAGTGCCTGCCTGTCTGCAGGGGAGGTCTCTGCCAAGATGCCTTCTCGGCTGCCCTAATGACGTCTCTCCTTTCATCCATATGACAGCTATCAGAAAGGTCCATGCACGTACATTTTTCTCTTCAGTTTTTATTTGTTTGTTTGCTTGCTTTGATGGGTTTTGCTGTGGTGGTAGGATTTATTTAATTGGTTGGGTTTTGTTTGTCTTGTTTTATTTGAGGCAGGGTCTTGTGCATCCCAGGCTGGTCTTCAACTCAACATTTCCAAGGATGACCTTGAACTTTTGATCCTCTTGCTTCTAACTTCCAAGTGTTGGGATTGTGGGCCCATATAACAAAGCTCAGTTCTGTGCAATGTTGGAGACTCAGGGTTTCATGAATGCATGCAAGCACTCTACCAAGTGAGCTACATCTGAGCCCTGGCATTATTCCTTAACTGACCTCTTCCTCTGCTCCTGCCCCTCCTCCCTTCGAGACTCATTCAGAGACCTTTGCCCGGTCACTGCAGCTTTCCCTTACATGGTCTCCCTGATTCCAGCTCTCTGACCTGCAGGACATTGTGCACTTGAGGCTTCTGCCTTCTCTCCAAGTCGATTGCCACTCCCCTAGTGAAGACCCCACACAAGTTCAGTCCATCCAAATGAGATCTCGGGTTCACTGCGCTTTAAGTATTCCTCTCCACTCCCACCCGGTGACCACAGTAAGGTGCATTGTTTGTAGCCTCTGGCACAGCTTTATAAGCTCCTCAGAAACTAGTGGTTTTGATAATCTACTGATTTTACATCCTCTACAGAAACAAAGAGAGCACAAGAGAGACAGTAAGATGACTAAACTTGGCGAAGGTCTTTCAGAGCACCAGCCAGAGAGTGTTTTTCTCTGAAACCGTTTTTGCTCTTAACCTAATAATGTGTCTGTCTAACTTCAGTCTGAGACCCCAACAAAGGGCTGGGAGCATCTCTCCAGAGGATCATAGGGGCTTGATAAAATATGGGTTCATCTTGGATGATAGCCTTGCAATAAAACCAGGCTTTCCAGTTTGGGGGGCAGCTACTAAACAGGAGAAGCAAAATGGCAGTTTGGATCCCTCCTGTTTTCTGAGCTTGCCACAGGCTCGTTGTTTGCTTTATTCAAGAATCTATTGCTGTTCTTCTGTTAAGTAAGGTAAGCCAATGTTTGTCTGTTCATCCATCTCTGAGACTTAGAATGCTGTTAAGCCAATTTCTGTTATACAACATAAATCTGTACTTGTCAAATAATCCTCAAACACCTTACACAGCTAATAATTGTTCAAATATTTATGAGCTCCACAGAGGAGATTTATGTTAAGCTGCCTGACAAGGAACAAGAGGCTGCGCAGTTCCTGGGAACATTCTGTTGAAACAAATATTGTCAAGACATCAATACGTTCATAGCAATTTTTTTCGTAATGGACTCTCACACCTGCTCATTTCCCTAATTATCCCTGTGACTGTTACTCTTTTAGAATTTTTTTTTGAAGGATCAGTAATTTGAAAAATTAGCTGCTATATAAAGAAAAATACGTACTCGGGCACAGCCCACTTCTAAAAATACAGTCTGGAGATGGATGCTCAGGGAGAAAGATACTGAGTTGTTATGGCAACTATGATTATAATTACAAAGCCGGAGGGCTTCTCCTGTTCATTACTATGTTGAGATGTGGTGATTTAAATGGCATTGTCCTTTGTACTGTCTCAATCCCATTACTACATAATTATCCATTTCATATTTAATCTTCAACATGTTTGTTCTTATCTCTATACCCTGTAGATCTGGCATCTTTTAATGTCTTATTCTTAGTTCATGGGTCCCCTTGGAACCCTGCTCTTTCCCTACTCTGTGATTTCATTTTCAGTTTGACCTTTGGGGATGCATGCTTGGGCATGTGCAATTCTGTTTGTAAATAACAAGATACTGCAGTGAAAAGCACCCCAGTGGACACCTGGGGAGATGCTGGACTCTGAAAAGTCAGAGCCTATAGAGCATTCTCTGAGATCCAGCATCTTTGGATCACCTAATGTGCTGTACGAGTTACTTCTTTGCTCACCACTGGGACATAATAGCTTTCAAAGCAACTTATAAGAGAGGATTTGCTAGGCTCATAGTTTGAGGGGAGACAGTCCATTATGGGAGGAAACATGTAGATTTGTCCATACTGACTGGAACAGGTGGCAGCTCGAATCTCAGAAGAAAAGGAAGTAGAAATCAGACAAGAAGTAGGGACGCCTGTAAAACTTTAAGATCCACTTCCAGTGACCACTTCCTCCAGTGAGGTTCCACACCTTCCTCAGACATCGCCACCAACTGGAAAGTGATCCTATGGGGGACATTTCACATTCAAATCATAATTAGCCCCAACCAATTACTATATAAAGAAAATTCATTTTTTTATTTCATAATTCTATGATTACTTCTAGGTCATAGGGTAAAACACAGATGAGCAAGCAAATGCAAAATCATTAAACGGTTGTAAAATGTCCTTTGCCAGCATCTATGACATACTGATAGACAGACAAACAGGCAAGCAGATTGAATCTCAAACTGTACTTACCTGAGGGCATGACACCAAAAGGAGAGATACTATAGCTGATTTCATCCAATTGAATTTTTCTACTGTGGTAGTCAGTGTTAATTGCCAACTCGACAGATTCTAGAATCACCTGGGAGACAGCCCTCTGGCATGGTCAGGAAGGTGTCACGATTAACTTCAGTAGAAAGATCTTCCCCCATCATAGAAGATGCCATTCCCTGACTGGCACCTGCTCTGTATAAATGGGAAAAGAAGATGAACAGCAGCAGCAGCAGCGCTCAGCCCTTTCTGCTTCAGGACTGCTCATGGGATGATCCCTGCTGCTTCAAGCTCCTGCTGCCAGGATACACTGTACCCTCCAACTGTGTGGTCCCTCCTCTGGATTGCTGTTGTCAGAGTATTGTATCACAACAGCGATAAAAGAAGCTAAGACAAAACCCTTCAGGAAACTCAGTATTCTTCCTTCACAGCTAGACTCCGCCCATAACTTATCATCACACTGAGCCCCAGCTTGCTTAGACTGGAGTTCCTTAGAGAAGCCTGGGGCCCAGTGTTTTCTTGCACCTAACCACATTCACTTCTCCTTTCAAGTGCAAATGATAGCAAGTTTATCTGGTGATAAACATGGTCACATCCAGTGATAAACAGTCACTAAAAAAATTCATTTCTGGGATTGAAGAGAAGGCTCAGCAGTTAAGAGCACTCTTTCAGAGGTCCTGAGTTCAATTCCCAATAACCACTTGGTGTCTCACAACCATCTGTAATGGGATCTGATGCCCTCTTCTGGGTTTTCTAAAGAGAGAGGCAGTGTACTCATATACACAAAATAAATTTAAAAAATTTAAATCCATTTCTATATATAAGAAGGTTAAGCTCAGGATCTGTACATACATTTTCTCCTTGCTGCCATGAAGTGCCCGGCCTGACAAGAGCAACTTAGGAGAGAAAGGGTTTACTGTGCACACAGCTTGAGGGGAAAGTCATCATTGCAGAGAAGCTAATGAAGGGTGGAGTTTGAGGTTAAGGCAGGTGGTCAGAGTGCAGCAGGTCAGAAGAGAGAGCGATGAGTGTTGGTTCTCAGCCCACTTTTCCTTTCTATGTAGTTCAAGACCCCAAGGTCCCCTGCAGTTAGAGGGGGTCCTTTCCCCTCAACTAACCCAATGTAGAAATCTGCCACAGATACCTCTCACAGACTGAAGCATGTATCCACAGTAACACAAAGTCCCTTCACATTGACCTTATCAGGCATCGCAAGGCCTAAGACCCACACTTTGGACAGGCAACCACAACTGGCGCCTGTTCCCTCCGCCTGAGTGTAATTCTCAACCTTTGCAAACCGAAGTTTCCAAACTGCAGTGCATGGGACAGAAAGCCCTTTGTCTGTCCTGTTTCCAGGAAGGTATTAAATGTGGGAGTATATAGATCTTTCACCTTAATAAATAGGCAGCTTCCATATGGAGAATCAGATGTGGAGTCAGATGCCCAGCGAGGGGAGTGGCCAGATGAGGGCCTGACACCCCGGGCAGGCCAGCAGGCTCCGCACTAGCCTGGAGCAGGCATGACTGCAATTCCAGCCTTGGTTTACACAGCTGCAAAGTGGAACAATCCTATCTAAGTGCATAGGGAATTTGGGTGAGAATTTAGTGAAATATGCATAAAATATCTTGTATAACTCTTAGAATCAAGTGTCCAAGCCTCCATGTTTAGGTCTGTTGAACTCAACAGGTGCTCAATTTAAAAATATTATACATTTTTTAAAAACCTATATACTGATTGTGGCAAATTCTGGACCACCCCTCTGAGTGTCCTTCATAGAGATCTGGGAGAGCCACCTCTGCTGACCCGTTTGCATCCCCAAGATGTCCCTCTCCATGTTAGTTCAATCTGCTTGGGAACAGGAAAGGACCTGCCCTTCTCATGACCTGAGCATGATCTTTCCTCAACCCAGAATGACAGAGGCCAAAGTTAGGGTTTCGGGGGCTCTGCCATGTTCCCACTTGGTGTGGCTACTTGACATGTACAATGGAACTCTTTCTCAAGGAAGCAACAATTAGAGACAGACCTACTCATGTTTCAATCAGCCAAGAGGGATTAATTAAGCAAGTTACCAAGCTGGTATAGGGAATGGCATAAATCACAGTTTACCAGAAGGCCATTAGCCTCTGATGTGCATTTGCCTGAATAAGAGTTGTGTGTCTCCCAGGAGATTTTACAGGGTCCCAGGATGTGTGATTGAGTCTTACCTAAGTAGATACATATCTTAGTGTTTTCTCTCTCCCTCTCCCTTCCTCCCTATCCCCTCTCCATCCTCCCTCCCTTCCTCCCCCGCTCAGGAGATACACTGAAAATGGTAGGTGAGAACAGGCTAGCAACAGTTAAAATCAGTATGCACTAGCTTCTTTCCCAATGAAACCTCCCAGTTATTAGTCACATAAATAAAACCTCTTTCATCTCTCAGGCCTCAATGTCAGCATCTTTTCCTCGGGGATCCCTTTTTAGAAAGTTCTGTCTGGAGACATCCCTCATTCCCTAGCTCTGTGTCTTGTTCTTTCCCTCTGGGGACCCCAGCACTGTTATTCTCCTCTGGTTCCTGTGACTGGAATAAGAGACAGCCGACAGAGAGTGGGCTTTATTGATAGCCTCATCCAAGAAAGAAAGAATAATAGCTTCCCCTTAGTTGGCTTGGGCTGCCCTCAGCATTATATTTCCTGTAGAAAAAAATATCTTGTGTGTTGGATGGATAGATCACCTGTCAATTAAAAAGCCTATGCCCTATGGCATTGGCAAGAAATAGGAGGTGGGACATCTGGGAGGCAGAAAGGATTATGGGAAAGTGCCAGGCATAAGAGATCTGTCTGAGAAGATGTGAGGAGGAAGGAGCATGGAACCTAAGCACTCATAACCAGCCACGTGGCAAAATGTAGGTTAAAATAATTGGGTTGTTTTAATTATGAGCTAGTCAGAGAAGAGTCTAGCTCTACGGCCAAAGTATTTGTAAATGTATTTTGAGTCTGAGTCTTATTTCTGAGAACATGGGCTGGCAGGAAGAACTAGACTAGACGTTGTACAGAGATGCTTCTTCCTATAGCAGCAACAGTCCTTGCAGAGGTGTGCTGGCCAAGAATAAGCAGCTGAGTACTCAGCTCTAAACAGGATGTCTATATCAAACCTCACCACCAAGGCCCAGGGAACATCACGGAAGAGGAGGCAGAAAGAACGTAAAAGCAGAGACCCAACCCTACCCTTCTCTACTCCGAGCTGTCCGCAATGAATTGGAGGCCTGGCCAACAGCACCCGCTACGTAACCCTAGCCATTTTGTCTGAAGTTTCTGGCATCCCACTGTCTCCCTTCCTGTGGGACCTCATTCAGCCCCGTTGGGCACCTGCTGGGAGGCAAACTCCCTGGTAGGACTCTTCCCTGTAGGCCTCTCCTCTTGCATCCCAACAGCTGTGCCCTGATGTAGAAGCAAGGTTGTGCCTTGTGGTCACCTCAGATTTTCTCTCCTACATTCTTTGTGTGTGTGTGTGTGTGTGTGTGTGTGTGTGTGTGTGTGTGTGTGTGTGTGAGAGTTAAAGACAGATCTTTATTTTAAACTCTGATCTACCAAATTGGCGTTTCCCACCAACTCTGAGACCGGAGACCTTCACAGGCTTCACAATCGTTTGTTTGGGGGCTGCCTTTGTGGAGGCCTTGGCAGCAGCCATTGTTGTCTTCTTTGATGCCTGCTTAGCCATTTTTGCTTCTTTGGCAGCCCTGATAGCCTGCTCTCGCTGAGCTTTCCTGACTTCTGGTTTCTGATTCCTCTTGGCCTTTATATCAGCAAGAGATGCACCAGTCAGTGATGGCTCGTTGCATTGACTGCACTGCGGGTTTTTTTTTTTTTTTTTTTTTTTTTGAATTTCTTCCGACTGTCCTTTCTTGTGTTTTCTTCTGGAGAGGACAGTCCAGTTTATCTGCTAAGGATTCCTTTTGGAAAGGAATGCAGACTCACATTTGGCATTAAGAAACTGGAAAACCTTCCCGTCGGTCCTGGCATAGCGCCGCCCGTGTCCCGAGTAGATCTTGTAGCCGCTAAAACTGCACAGCTCGACCTTCATGGTGATCGATGTCAGCCTGCTGAGGAAAAGATGAAGATCTGTCCCACATTCCACTCTCTGGATTTGCTAAAACTCAAGGAAACCCATCCTCCTCTCCCTCCCACTCTGAACTGCCACATCTACACTTCTGTTCTGGACCTAGGGCAAAAAGAACGCCACAGGTAGATCACGTGCTAACCTCACTGTTGAACCTTAAAAGGCTCTGTTTCCGAGTCTATAAAGTGGGCTCTTCCTGGCCACCCAGCATCACAAACTAGAAGCCTGACACAGATGCCAGGCAGATGCCATGGCCCCCTCTCATTTCTTTCCCTGGAACACATTTTGTCTTCCAGCCACAGGATCCTAAAAGGTCTACCAAGCCACTGCCCCCAAAGACTCCCGCAGCTGTGAGCCGGACCTCAGCAGCTCCAATGGGCCTGTGTACAAGATACCGGAGTAAAGCTGAGATTAAATCCAGAAGCCACACCACCTTATAAATATTAAACTGCAAATCCCTGACTGTGGAACACCAAACCAACAAAGCATCCATAAATAACGACTCCATCCCGTCTTGCGTACCCCCCCCCCCAGTGCCCCTAAAATCGGTTCCAAAACATTTGAAAGCCTTTCAAAGATAAGAAATCTATAGAGAAAAATCTCTCAGGTTTCCTCAGGATTGAAACCACTCCTGGGAATTTTCTCTCTGTGTAGCAGGGGGCTGGGGGGGGGGGTGACCCCACCCAGTGGTGCACAAAAAAAAAAACTACAGGCAAGATAAGCTCCTGTCTTTCTCTAGGTGAAATTTTCAATAGCCCTACAGCTCCCCGGGTACCCACTACCCACATGGAGTTCATTTCTCAGTCTCCAACATAATGAACTCCATGTGAGGGGTCTTTGGAGGAAGCTCAGAGTGGGGCACGTGAGTGTTTTCTAGACAGTTCTGGTAGTTTGGAGAGCTGGCTCTTCTGTGAAAGAGTGTTCAGGTAGGCGAGGGTAGAGATGCCTGTTCCTGCTGCCAAAATGATCTGCTAACATAATTAACACGCTGCTGAAAGGGGAGAAGATCATTCAGATCACAGTGACTATTTTTAAAAGCCCGCTAATGGAGAACTCTTTGCCTTTCAACCACACAGCTTTCTGTAATTGGAAGCAAGACTATTATTCAAGGCATATTGTACTTTTTTTCCTCAAATTTCTATGCTTTAATCTGATGCTATCATGGAAACACATTTACTTGGGGTCCGATGGCACTTAAAGAGCCCAGCACCCTGGAAGGAACAGACTGATGCTCTGTGTCCTACAGTGCCCTTCCCTTCCCACACCAGAGGGGGAGATGATGTCACCACCAGAGACCCCCTCCTCCCATTCCCAAGGCCCACCCTGCCCCTGCTGGGGATAGCCTAGGCAGGTGGCCCCTCCTGTGGAGCTTTCTCTTGGGGACTGACTGTGTGGTCTCAGAGTGTGTTACCATCTGTGATGACTAATGTTGATTGCCAGTTTGGCAAGATCTAGAATCACAGAAGGGTACCAGAATATGGGCACTGTCTGTGAGGGCTTTTCTAAACGGAGCTAATTAATGTGAGAAGACCAACCACTGGGCATGAGGATATGGTATCAGTCCTTGTGGAGCTTGCATCCTAGTGGGAACAGTGCTTCTAACTGAAGAAGCCAAGATACCTATGATATATAGTCTGCTGTTGATACATCTTCTTAAAAGAAAAATGAAAGAGAGGGACCAAGATTGGGGGAGGAAAAAAGGAAAGGAAAGGAGAGAAGAGAGAAGGGGGGGGGGAAGAGGGGAAACTGGGTGGTAGGGAGAAAAAGAGGAAGGGAACATTCAGTGGAGAGGAGTAGGATTTGGAATCATAGCTGGAATTTGGGTGGGAGGTAGAAATGCAGGTGGGCGGGTCTGATGGCTGTTCTGCTATCCAGATAAGTAGCAGTGGGTGCAGAGACCATGGAGAAGGAGAGAGGGGATGAATTCAAGCCAGCGGTCATGGGTGGAGTCAGAGGACTTGTTGGTGTCACTCTAAGCAGAGAAGGGATTGTGGAACTGGATTTCTGCTGGAGGAAGAGTGGGAAGCAAAAAGGTGAGGTCAGAGCCTGAGCGGTAGCTATTGACAAAAGGTTCTAGATCAAGCACAGAAAGCATCTTGTTTGCAGATGAGCCAGGTCACCTGCTGATTGTTCCACATATATGCACTCAGCAAACACTGGCTGTTGGCAGTCCTGGGGAACCTGGGAGCAGGAACAACCCCACAGCCGGACAGAGAGCACAGAGTCACAGATGGAGACCACTTTCTAGGAAGTCAAAGGGATGCTAGGTCCAAGGGATACTGATAAGGAGAAGGGTCACCTGGTCCTTCTTGTTAGGGTACCAGGAACTGCTCCTCAAGGGCCAAGCAATGAGGCAGAGTTGGGCAGCATCTGTCCATGAGTTCTGAACTTCTTGAGAGCTATGGTGACGTGAGAGCAAAGCAAACTTAGGAACCATCATGTAGAATATTCCACATGGTGGTTTGTGTGTGTGATAATCCACTGAAATTCAGCAGGCCAAACACTGAACACCTACCTTACCATTGACAGTTCAAAATAGCTACACTATATTTAGACACTAATCATTTTTTTAAAAAAATTAAAGTAGTAAATAATTTTAAAAAAATAAACAGGAAGTCTATCACTAACTTTTACACATTTAAGTGAGCATTTTCTTATGAAATTTTTCTTTCTTTCAAAATTAGGACTTATGTAGCCCAGGCTGGCTTTTACCCCACTATGTAGTCAAAGATAACTTGATATATGTCCTCTGCCCTCACCTGCACCTGCCCAGTGCTGGGATTACAAGTGTGCCACCACACCTGGTTTATGTGATGCTGGGATTCAAACCCAGAGCTTTGTGCATGCCAGGCAAACACTCTGAACCCTTCTCTTTCTCTCCTAGGAGGCAGGTTTGCTGTTGTTTTGGTTTTTGTTTGTTTTTCCGTTAGAAACTGTTGAGTGCATGCTTTCTTGTTCAGTGTTGGGCCATATCCCGCCATTCACCTCAAACCCTGTGGCCTCCATACAAAACAATTTGAGAACGGGATTTGTGGTGTGTGTTTGTGGTGTGTGTGTGTGTGTGTGTGTGTGTGTGTGTGTGTGTGTGTGTGTGAGTAAGCTGAAACACTGTCTCCCCTCTTCCCTGTTCCATCCTGAGGTTCCCCAATCCAAGCCAGGCCTCAGTCCACAGCTCTCCTCGGCCTTCCGTAGACTCACTCTCTCCTCCTCCTGGATGCCATGCTTCCATACACACGGCTGCCAGACTGCTCCAGGTTTCATGAACCGCCTTTGCCAAAGCACCGAATCTGTGTTGAATAAAGCAATTAGCTGGCATCATGCCCAGGCACACCGTGTCAGTTACATCCTGTCTGGTCATCCATTGGGCCTGTGTCACCTCTTCTCTGTCCTTTATGTAGTTCTGAATGTCTCCCCCAGGCTGCTCAGGTTTGACCTTGCCTAATTGCTGGACAGTGCAAAGCCTCCAGACTCTCTTTCTGTTGTTTAGTCTTTGTTGACAGTTCCCCAAATGCAAGAGGTTTGACGATCAGCCCTCAATATCACAAGCATGACTCAGACGGAAAACCAATAAAAGCTCCCCAAGGGACATCTTTCAACAAGTCACTCTGGTCTCATAAAATAAGCCAGAAAAGATGAAACACCAGTGACTGGCTGAAGCCATGCAGCTCTCCCCTTACCCCTGCCCCCAGCCTATTCTTTGAAAGCAGAAGCCATGCAGTGGATGGTCTGGAGCTTCCCCAGTGTCTGTGAGAGGCAGTCTCATGTGGTCACCCATAGGGTTACCTCTGGAGGTCAGGTAGGGGCATATGTTGATACTTACCCACTTTGACTGGTCTTCCCCCAGAGGGTAGTCAGCAAACAGGTGAGGGTAGACATCACATGTAAACACCCACCATGAACAATGCCATGGGAAAACCTTGAGCCCATTCCGTCATGAGCTCCTGTTGGGGTCCTGAACATTAGTGACGTTCCACAGGAAACAGCAGCGATACAGCTGAGTCTAGGTCATTAGTATCAAGAAGAGACCATGAGCAGGAAGAACTGATCTTTCCAAGAATCCAGAGAGGAGAGGCATCCGTCTCTAGGACTCCTCAGATGGCTCTGCTGATTGGACCTAGAGATGAAAAGAAGTGAGGCTGAAGAGATGATGGGGAGGAGACTCAGGTCACACAAAGCACTAACTTAGGTGTTACCTGGCAAGCAACACATCCCCAGGGTATCTGTGAACCCCGTTTCCAGGTGTCATCCACTGACCACCATTCCCCATGACACCCAATAGTATACAGAGGGGGGATAATGCTTATGTCCACGGAATGTACAGTTCTCTCCCTGAGTCCTGTGAGTTGCAAAGGAGACTGTGCTCTGGTGTTCTGCAGACATTCATGAGACATTGCCTAAGAGGCAGGGGAAAGGCTGGGCTAATGGCCATCATGCCCCGATGGTCAGAGCCCATGTTTACATGTGATGTCTACCCTCTTTGTTTCTGCAGTTTTACCCTTACATCACTGTAACTAAAATGTCTGACAGAGCAGCTTAAAAGAGGCAAGATTTACTTTGGCTCATGGTTCCTGGTCACATGACCCCATGCAGATTACCAGGGCCTAGCAGCAGGGACCTGTGGTATAAGAGTTTCTTTACCTCACTGCAGACAGAAAGCAGAGAAAGAGAGGGAAGGGGCCAGGGACAAGACAGCACCAAGGACCCAATCCCAGTGGCCTACCTCCTTCAGCTGGGCCTAGCTCTTGAAGTTTCAAAACCTCCCCCAAGCTGGGGACCAAATGTTCAACACAGGAGCCCAGGGGCACATTTTACACTGAAACCCTAGAAAGTGCTCACCACAGGCTCACTATTTGGGGAAGGCTCAAGAACATGAGGCCAGACATGCTCATCTGATCCCTTCTATGCTGTGAGTATGTAGAAGGAGATTAACTAGAGCTGCCCTCAGCCCTCATCCTCAGGACTCCCAGAGTCTAGGCAGTCTCCTTTCATGGAATTGTCCAAGGGTCCTTTTGCCTCTTTGATGTATAACACAAGGGCACCCGGGTTCCTGATGCACTGGAATTTTGCTCCAGTTTGATTCATGACTACGGAGTTTGGCAGAGGCTTCGTGGAAGATTCGGGAGTGGTTTTGTGTACACATAAAATAAAAGAGGCAATGGGTATATTTTTAGCTAAGCATGACTGACAGCTATGTTTATTGAGATAGGAGCAATTACGCCCTTGCTGTTATAAGTTATACAGAGATCTGCCAAAGGAACGGTGCTTTGTCTAAATGTAGAGATTCAGGAGAGATAAGAAAGAAGAGGGGGAAAATCTTCACACTCCAAATAGCATCTGGTGAATGACAGGGTAAGACACGGTTTCCGTATTTCTTCTTCTTTTCCTGATAATTGCTTGAGTAGTCCTGACTAAGGAAAAGAGGACAGGATCACTGCCTCATAAATGTGTTTATGTGTGTAGGTGGCTATGTGGATTCAGCCAAATGAATATATGTATGTGTGTTTGATCCCTTAGTTCCACAAAAAGAATTAAAGGTGGCTAACAAAGCTAAACAATAAAAAAATTCCTAGATTTTTTTTTCTTCTGGGTGAAAAAATCAGGGCAAGTGAGATGGAAAACGAGGAATAAAAATAGAAGAAAAGAATGAGAGGGATGGAAGCAGGTGGGTGGGAGACAGGAAAGAAAGAGGGGGGAGGAGGAGGAGCCCAGAAAAAATGAAGAGCGGAAGTGGTGAACAAAAGCTTCTGTTTCCATGGTGACCAGCAGCTCCAGGTCCATGGAGACAAAGCCCTGGAAGATGCTGAGGACAAACTGTTAACCTGATGCTGTGGGCGTCTTTTGGGCACAGGTCCAGTTCGGGAGGCCCATTCCATCCTCTAGAAACAGTTTCTAGCCCAAATACCACACAACTCCATGCCCTTGGGCTACAACTGATTCACCAGGGTAAGCACTGGTCTATTAAGCTAACAGCATCCCTTTCCTGGAGATCTAGAGTGCATCCTAAAAGGCAGACACTTGGTACCTGATGACTTGGCCTGAGGCATGGCACATATAAACTTGGGGCTCTAATCCAATTTGTGGATGGGGGAGGGGAGAATGAATGTTATCAAACTGAAGGTAAAACTGGTACTTGCCAAGGTCATCTGTGGATTCTATGAGGCTAAACCTAACTGTCTACTTCTTGGTCCATTGCTCAGGAGAGCACTTCAACACTGGCTTCTTTCTGAACACCCTTCTAGTCTATATTCTGGGATTGCATATACCTGGGTTCTGTCAGTACTCCCTGGCCATTGCTGAGATTTTCACATCTGTGCATATCAGTGCTGGCTTGTAGCTGGCTTTCTTGTTTTCATTTCATCCATGCCCGTGGCTTCAAATGACGTGCATGTAGATATTTGCCTATGGGGCTGTCACGCTTGGTTCCTCCCCTGAGCTGTCAATTCCACTGCCACATGTTCCAAATACTCCTGGAATCTCCCACCCCTGATAGTAGATGCTCAATAAGTATTGCTTTGAAAACCAATCTCAGAAATACAATGGGATAACTGTGGCTTAGTAAGAAATTTGTTACTGTGAACAGGCACCATGACCACAGCAACTCTTATAAAGGACAACATTTACAGTTCAGAGGCTAGTCCACTGTCATCATGGTGACAAGCATGGGAGCATGCAAGCTGGCATGGTGCTGGAGAGGTAGCTGAGAGTTCTCCATTTTGACCCGCAGGCTGCGAAAAGAGACAGTGAGCTTAAGAACCTGGCTTAAGCTTCTAAGACCTCATAGCCCAACCCCCTGTAACACACTTCCTCCAACAAGACCACATCTACTCCAACAAGGCCGTACCCCCTAACATTGCCACACCTTATTGGCCTATGAGGGCCATTTTTATTCAAATCACCACAGAATCAGAAGGTAGTCTCTGAATATTCCAGTTTCTAGTTTGGGTTGCTTAGGAGACTATCATGTATCCCTTTTCCTGGGATTTCAGTGAACCCTCTTGGGATTTTCCAGGAAAGTCTACAGTGGCCTTGATCAGTGTTCTGCCCTGGAAACTGACACCTCGCATCAGGATCCTGACTCTGAACCTCTCCTGGGGCCTCTAAGCTTCCATTTTTGGAAGCTGGTAGAGTCCAGGGCTTGTGGCTTATGGCCTGCTCTCTTCTAAGGCTTGGAGTTTGATGTTGCAATTAGGCTTTGGGGAATAAAATTATCCATGCAAGGACTAATTGCCACATAAGGGTAGCAACAAGGCTGGCCTTCCAACCCTGGTCGTTCTCACTCAGTTGCTGAGCTTTGGTTATGTGCCAAGGAGCTAGGGATGGGTTATTACTTCTGTGATCAGTCGAGATCCATGAAGTACATCTAGGTATCCAGGAGCCTCTCTGGGGATGAGCTATGCACTAGATAAAGCTTTGGATTCTTTGAGAGATTCTATGTCCAGGTCTACATGATTAAGACAGCCAGAGAGCCACAGAGACACCTCATTGGCATCCCCATTTCTCTCCTCAAATACACACACCCAACTAGGAATGGTAAGAAGGTCTCCACACATTCTATCTTGTAACAGTCCCAAAGCATTCCTTCCTGCCCATTACTATTAGCCATTTTCCTCAGACTGTGGCTTACAAGCTTTTCTGAAGGTGACTGAACTCTCTTCAGCATTGTGACTTCCCAAAATGCCTTGATTCTTTTAACAGAGATGTTTCTCGAGGCCAACAGCTGTGAATCCCACCCACCAAGTTCAGAGCCTGGAGAGTAGCAGGCATCAACTGAGTGTGCTTTAGCTTGATCTGACTCAGCTAGCTCAAGGATGTCTTCAGCTCCTGCTCCTACTGGCTCTGCTATTTCCTTTCCAGTCGCTTGCTTGGTAGAGTGGGCAGAGACAGAGCTAGACAGATGGAAATATGGGGATAGGAAAGAGGCAAGAATGGGAATTGGATCTGAAGCTTTAGAGACTTGGTGGGCTGTGCCAACCTCGTGGTCACTCAGAGCAGGCAGGGAGGAGGTAAAGTCAGGTCTACACAGTCACCAGAAACCCCAACACTCAGAACATTTTAGAGTTTCTGAAGCAGTTCTTGAGAGAGGCCTGAGGCGAATACCTTTTTATTCCATTGCTAATTAAGGATCAGCTCCAATGGCTCAGGCACAGGGAGGGAAGTTGCAGTGACTAACATTTTAATGTCACTGAGAATCATCATATTATAGAATCACTTCTTACACCCAGCCTTTCTTTTCAAATGGAGCATTGCAAATCCACTGGAAAGTTGGAGAGAGTTTTGGAAAGAGCCTTAGATTTTACTACCATGCTGTGCAGGTTGGCAAGGGCTCCACTGGACGTTAGAAGTTTTCCCATTATAACAGCAGACACACTGCCTCTGGCTGTAATGGCATCATTGTAGCTACCAGATAATTTGTTCTTTGCAATGTGCTCTTCTGGGACATAGAGAAGAAAAAGGGATTCCTCGACCCATTTTACTGAAGAATCAAGTTAGAAGTTCTATTTGAGCCCTAAGTCCCTCAGATGGCTGTCGTGGGTGCTGAGCCCTTCCATCACATACCTAAGTCTGGGCAGGCAGACCAAGATCACCCCATCTGAAACACTGCAGTATTACTGCTCAACAAGGCCAACCTTAACTACATAGCAAGTTCTAGGCCAGCCTGGCATACACATCTCAAAATAGACACATAAATAAATAAAAATAAAGAGACGTGAGCTGCGAAGACACTAAAACAAGCTGATGTAATCAGTGCATACAGCAGGTGACAGGAGAGAGGTGGCAGAAATGTCTGCTTATAGGAAGTTGTGCCATTGAGTGTCCCAGGCAGAAGAAAGCATAGGGACCCAATAACGTCCACATTGTTCGGTATAATAATTCTACCAGCACATACTTCTTACAAGACACTGATTTAGAAAGAAAAAAGAAAGAAGGAAAGCCCCTGTTAATTTGTAGCAAGGCAAACAAATAAAAATGACTTCCAATCTAATTGGAGAAGCTTTCAGTGAGCCACAGTACAGGTGCTTGCTGGAATAATAAGCAGCCATGAAAAATGATTTGTCAGACTTTTGATTCTGTCTGGGGAGTCCATCCTACCAAACTTTCTACAGATGGCAACAAACACCCAAGATAGAAGAGAAGCAAAGCCAGAGTACTCTGGAAAATAAATAATAACGTCTTAAATGAGAAAGGACATCAGAACTTGGAGAAATACAGCAGTGGGCATCCTGGATCCCTACCTTTGTATTACCCAGCTAGACACCTGGACAGCAAACCCTAGAGCTTTGCAGCCGGTGTGGACTACACAAGTTCCAAGGGAAGCCTTCTCTTGCTTACAGAGGGCCAGACAGGCAGCAGCCCTTCCCTGCTGGACATTCAAATCTATTGCAGAAAGAATGTGATACCCACAGAGAAGTGGTCATTTAGGTGACTGCAAATCTCTTACCAGAAACCATGGACTCTAGAAGACAGATAGAAATTGTTTCTGAAATTCTCTCAGACAAGAATGCTATGCCTGACCAAAACTTCCTCCAGGAATGAGGGTGGATTTAAGGCATACTCAGACCTTTTATCACCAGTTGTATACAAATTTTAAAGATTCTGTTTTATTTTCACTGTCCATGTGTACACATGAGTGCAGGTCCTGGTGGTGGCCAGAAAACGGTGTCAGGACACCCCCTGCCCTTGGAGCTTATAGTTATGCTCATGGATTAGCAGAATTATTATAGTAAAAAATGGCCATTTTACCAAAAGCAATCTTCAGATTCAATGCAATCCTCATCAAAATTCTAACTCAATTCTTATATAGTTAGAAAGAGCAATTTGCCAAGTCATTTGGAATAACAGAAAAACCCAAGAGAGCAAAAAGTATTCTCAACAAAAATAGAACTTCTGGGGGAATCACCATCCTTGACCTCAAACTGTATGACACAGCAATAGTGATAAAAATTGTATGGTATTGGTACGGAGGCAAGAATGTAGATCAATAAAATAGAATTAAAGATCCAGAAATCAACCTACACCTATGGCCTTGAATACATGGAAACTGGGAAAATTTTCCTAAACAGAACACCAAATGCTTATGCTCCAAGATCAAGAATCAACAAATGAGATATCACAAAATTGCAAAGCTTCTGTAAGGCAAAGAACACTGTCAATAGGATAAAACAGCAACCAACAGAATGGGAAAATGTTTTTGCCAATCCTACATCCAATAGAAGGCTAATATTTAATATACACAAAGAACTCAAGAAGTTAGACTCCAGAGAATCAAATAACCCTATTAAAAAATGGGGACAGTGCTAAACAAAGAATTCTCAACTGAGGAACATTGAATGGCTAAAAAGCACCTAAAGAAATGTTCGACTTCCTTAGTCATCAGGGAAATGCAAATCAAAAAAAAAAAAACCTGAGATTCTACCTCAAACTAGTCAGAATGGCTAAGATCAAAAACTCAGATGACAGCAGAACCTGGCAAGGATGTGGAGAAAGAGGAACACTCCTCCATTGTTAGTGGGATTGCAAGCTGGTACAACCACTCTGGAAATCAGTCTGGCAGTTCCTCAGAAAATTGAACATAGTACTACCTGAAGACCCAGTAATTCCACTTCTGGGCATATTCCCTAAATTTGCTCCAACATATAATAAGGACAAATGCTCCACCATGTTCATAGCAGCCTTATTTATAATAGCCAGAAGCTGAAAAGAACTCAGATGTCCTTCAACAGAGGAATGGATACGGAAAACGTGGTCCATTTACACAATGGAGTACTACTTAGCTATTAAAAACAATGACTTTGTGAAATTCTTAGGCAAATAAAAGAACTAGAAAGTATCATCCTGAGTGAGGTAACTTAATCACAAAAAGATACACATGGTATGCATTCACTGATAAGTGGATATTAGCTCAAAAGCTCAGGTTACCCAAGATACAATTTACAGACCACGTGAAGCTCAAGAAGAAGAAAGACCAAAACGTAGGTGCATCAATCCTTCTTAGAAAGAGGAACAAAAATATTCACAGAAAGAAATATGCAGACAAAGTTTGATGCAGAGACTTGAGCAAGGGCCATCCAGAGACTGCCCCTCCTGGAGACTCAGCCCATATACAGCCACCAAACCCAGACTATACTACAGATGTCAAAAAGTGCATGCTGACAAGAACATATACTGCTGTCTCCTGAGAGGCTGTCAGATCATGACAAATACAGAGGCGGATGCTCACAGCCAACCATTGAACTGAGAATGGGGACTCCAATGGAGGTGTTAGAGAAGTGATTCAAAGAGCTGGAGGGGGTTGCAACACCATAAGAAAAACTATACTAACCAACCAGAACTCCCAGGGACTAAACCACAATCCAAAGAGTACACATGAAACAACCCATGGCTCCAGCTGCATATGTAGCAGAGGTTGGCCTTGTTGTGCAACAGTGGGACTAGAAGCCCTTGGTCCTGCTGCAGCTTTATGCCCCAGTGTAGAAGGACGTCAGGGTGGAGAGGTGGGAGAGGGTAGAGGGCACCCTCATAGAAGCAGGAGGAGGGGAGATGGAATAGGGGTACTACTGAGGTGAAACCGGGAAAGGGAATAAAATTTGAAAGGTAAATAAAATATATCCAATTTTTTTAAAAGAGAAAAAAAACTACAAAAAAAAGAAAGAAAAAATATTTCTTTATATGAGAAAAACAACATGCTTCGGATAGATTTCTTTTCTTTCTTTTCTTTTCTTTTTTTAGGAAGAAATAAGAGAGAGGCCTGCTGGATGAAGAAAAGAACCAACTATTCCAGCTTTTATTTATTTTTGTAACTTTCCAATTAACTAAGATAATTGGGATTTTCAAAAATAGCAAAAAAAAAATAACTAAAGTTTAAGAATTGTTAAGCATTATGGGTTTTGCCTGCCTGGTAGTCCTTGATTCTGTGTACTTTTAAAAGAAAGGGTTATCTCTGGAAGAGAATCCTTCAGGGACCCACTCTGCAACTCATGATGTCATCATTTCAAAACACCTCACTCTATATGGCAGAAGCAAACATAGAGAGGCAAGGGCCATGGTGTAGCTTCCCCAGGCAAGTGGCAGCCACATCCCCAGAGGCTGTGGACCAGAGACCACTGGCAGAAGAGTCCCAGCCCAGGCTGAACACGTCACATGTGGCCAAGTGATGCACTGTAGATGTCATGGTACCCAACCATTCAAGGAACCTGCTGGCTAGTGAGGAAGACAGTGCTACATGCCACGTTGGCTCGAGTGGAGAAGAGAAAGCCAGACTTCCCTGAAGGTCAAGAGAGCCCTGGAGATGGGGTGGTTCCATTTGCAAACAGCTTCCAGCTTTGGGCAGGAGGGTGAACTACTTACTGACTCAGTTCCTTCCAAGAGCAGAGAGAGGAGCTGAGGTGAAGCTCCAAGTTTGAAGTGCAGCCTTTACTTTCTCCACCCTCCTCCTCCTTCCCTGCACAGCTCTAAACCTTTCTCCTTTCTATCCAAGTCTCTGTCTGGCTCTACAGTTTCTCAGAATGAGCACTTCTGACCTGTGTAGAAGGCACACATTTATGGTCAACCCGTAAATGCTGATCAATGTCTTTTAGAATGGATACTAATATCCTTGACCTCTGACCCCAAATATCTGTGGCTCTTATGCCCTACATCTGTGACAAACCAACATGTCCCTATCACCTCCACTGAGCACCATTTTCTAGCAATTTGGAAATTAGAAGAACAGAATCTGAAGAAGGAGGCCATGGCTTTCTCTGTGTAATTGTAGACGTGGAACACAGCAGGATCTCAGAGCTCTAAGATGCATGAGACATGGTCTCATTATACACAAGTACACACACACAAACACACACACACACACACACACACACACACACACAGAGGGGGGGTAGAACATGCGGAGACCAGAGATTAACTATCTTCCTCAAGTACTTTCCACATTATCTTTTGAGGCAGAGTCTCTCAGTGAATTTGATCGTCACCAGCTGTCTAGATTAGATAGCCAGTCAGCTCTAGGGATCCTCCTAGAGTTACTGGTGTGTGTGGTCATGCCTACCCTTTCACATGAGAGCTGGGATTCTGAACTCAGGTCCATGGCAGACATTTCACCAACTGAGCCAAGCCTTATGAAGATATTTTTAAAGAACTGAAAAGAATTTGGCAGGGTGCACTCTTATGCAACTCTAGCACTTAGAGGAAAAAGCAGAAAGATCCTAAGTTCAATGCTATCCTCAGCTATATAGCAAGGCTTGTCAGGGCTATTTGAGATCCCACCTCAGATTTAATCAATCAATCAGTCAATCAATCAATCAATTAATCAATCCCTTACATAATGTAGCTTTGCTTTTGTTAAAAAATGTCTTAGTTAGGGTTTTACTGCTATGAATAGATACCATGACCAAGGCAACTCTTATAATGGACAAAATTGAATTGGAGTTGGCTTACTGGTTTAGAGGTTCAGTTCATTATCATCAGGCAAGAAGCATGGCAGTTTCCAGGAAGATGTGGTGCTGGAGCAGCTGAGAGTTCTACATCTTCATCCAAAAGCAGATTGAGCAAGCAGCTCAGTCAGTCAACAGGGTTTCAAGGGAAAGAGTGAGGATTAAAAAAAGAAAAAAACAATTAGACAACATTACAACATGACCCCAGTCAGTGCAGAATCACTTTTATTATTTTTTTTTCCAGTCTGCTTTTATACCATTCTAGGTAGATGCAAAATATAGGGTCACTTCTAGGTCCAAAGACAAAGTAGTCAAGAAACAAACAAAGGTGCCATGATTTCTGTATTCAGAGTCTTAACAAGACCATCAAGAAACAAAGAATACATTCCTCAGCCGTATTCACCTTGAGCCTACTTTCTTGTCCTAGTCCAATGGCAAATTCTTGCCAATATCCTTGAAGCAGCAGTAAGAGCTTCTCCATAGCAAACAGGAGAAGACTTTCCTCAGGCATCTAAGGTCTCAAAGCCCACCTCTACCATGGCACACTTCCTCTTTCAAGGTTATAGCTCCTCCAAGGCCACACCTCCTCCAAAAAGGTCACACCTCCTAATAGTGCCACTCCCTGGGCCAAGCACATTCAAACCACCATAAAAATATACAGCTGGGGCAAGGAGATGCTCTGGAAGTGAAAACATCAGCCACATAAGCCTGATGATCCGAGTTTAATCTACAGAACCCACATAAAAAGCCAGAGGCAGTGTCAAGCATCTGTAATCCTAGTACCCCTACAGCAGGATGGGAGGTAAGACAATTGCCTAGAAAGCCATGGGATAGCTAGACTGAAGTACACTGGACAGCAGAAACAAGAGAGACCCTGCCTAACAAACAAGCTGGAGGGAGAGAACTGACTCCTGACAGTCATGCTCTGACCTCCAAATGCATACCATGGCATGCAAATACACAGACATCACAGACTAAGGCAGACCTGCTGAAGCACCTGGGAATGTTTTAGGCACTTGCTCATTGGTTCATTCACTGGGGTAATACTTAATAATTGCCAGGATCCAGTGCCCCTTACTTGACATAGCTGGCCATGAACATCTGCGGTGCACTTTGTGTGCATGTTATGCATTTGCAAATGCAGTCTGCACAATGTGTTTTACTGAACTGACTGTCACAGTTTCTGAGAGGGGACAGTGAACTTCACAAAAGAAAGCAGAGAGACTTGAGGTAACTTTCCCAAGAGGCTGGTAATGGGGGATGGAGAAAGAAGTCTTCCTTGTGGAATGTCACCAGCTGCATGATGGAGAAAGGACAAAAAAGCTCCACTTTGTAAGCACAGTGTAGTGACTGAATCAGGCCAGCATCATCTTTGGGTGACAGAATGTTCACACATGCTAATGTGTCACTCCTTGCAAGCCTGGCTCCCTGCAAGTTGGCGGGGAGGGGCAATTAGGCTCAGTGCAGTACATCTTAATGGTAGTACCTCAGCCAAGTGATCAGACCAACTGATGGGTACTGGGATGCCCAGCAATGCAAAATACCCCCATCTGTGATGCATTCACCAAGGACATCAAAGTAATACCCCCTTGCCCCCCAGACCTCACAGCTAGTTCAGAGGAAGCACAGCAAACAAAAGAACAGATAAGAGATGAGAAGACAGAAAGAAAAATCGTATACAAGGCAGTATCTGGAGGCAAGAACCAAGGATGTGTGCCATCCTAAGAAATATGACCTGGCCTGTGCTCTTCCAAAAGTTAATGTCATTGAAAAGAAGTAGGGAAATCATTCTAGATTTTTCAAAGATTTAGACCTAACTACCAGTCGTAATATGTTTGCTTAAATCAAATCACAGTTTTTAAAAACTTAATTATGAAACAGTCATAGGACAGATTGGGGTATTTAAATATAAACAATATTGCAGAGCTTATATGTTTATTTTATCAACTTTAATAATAGAATCCTATTTATATTAGTGAAAAGGAAAAATGCCCATATCTTCGTCCTCACTATATTCTCACACTTTTCAATTCTGTGAGTAACCTGTAGTTTGATTGGTTGGCTGGGAGTGAAGCCATGGTTTGATTGGTTCACTTTTGACACTACATTTAAAGTTTTCATACCAAGCAATTCTCCAGGGCTCTAGAAACCAAATGATTTTTCTCCAGCTCAGGTATGACATTAGCCACTTGTCACCAGGGGTGATTCCTCTGATGAGACACTCAGTCCCACAAGGCTGCCTCTACTTCAAATACCAACTACAAAGAGGGCTCCCAGGTTGCCATGTTTCTGTCTGACTTGGCTATAACTCACACATTTCTCTGGCTCTTCCACCCAGTACACAAGTTCAATAACTTACTACAGTACCTCATAAAACTCAGGGAAAAATACATATACGACTTGATCATAAGCCAGTGATTTTTAACCTATAATACAGTTGAATTTAATGCTGCAACTCTTTAATACAGTTCCTCATGGTTTTGGTGACCTCCCAAACATAAATTATTTTGTTGTTCTTTCATAACTATAATTTCATTACTGTTGCAAATCATAACGTAAATATCTGGTATGTGTGATATCTGATATATGATCCCTCAATGGGGTCAAGACCGATAGGTTGGAATTTACTCTAATGAGCTATAGGATAAATAATCAGAATAAGAGATGAGATCTGGAAGGAATACTAGAATTTCTGCCCTGGTACCTCCCCGCATTGACCCCAGGATGAGTTTATCTGTCCAGAAACTCTCTAAACCATTTTGTTATGGATTCTGTGCCTATATCTTAGGATACCAGGAATTCTCAAGTGATTAAATCTTATTCAATATTTGATTCCTGACTCCTTTCAGGAGGAGAGGGAGAAGAATTGAGACCTAAAGGTTTCTAAACACAGTTGGTATCTAGCTCTATTAAGAAGCTGTCTAGGGGCCACCAAGGCTCTTCTCACTAGTACAAGTGATACCCTGGACACTCAGAAAATTCCAGTGAATTTAAAAGCTCTGTGAAAAAACCAGAAACATACAGTCTATACATGCACATTTTTATTATATACCTCTAAGATAAATGCCCTTGCTCCCAGGAGGAACATCCTGAAGAATGATTTAAAGTGAAGAAACTCACAGCTATGACTTGTCTTTATTTGTGGACTGTTATATGTGGACATATGTGTGCATTACCTAAAATATATATTCAGGCCAGCAGTATGGTCAGATAAAAGCACTTGCCAACAAACCTGATAACCTGATCTTGATCTCTGGAGTCTACATGGTGATAGGAGATAATCTACTTGACTTTTAACGTCCACATATACAACATTGTATATACATACACACACATGCATATGTAATATATATGTAATAGATTATGTATTAATAATATACTATGTTATATTACATACTGTGTGTTATATATTATATATATAATTGGCAAATACATACATGTACATTATATATATATATATATATATATATATATATATATATATATATATATATATAATTGACAAGCAGAGAGAGAAGCAAGTTGAGTAAATAAATCTAGATGAAGGATGTAAGTTCTCAATTCTCCATAGACTTAACAAATTTTATTAAAGGCTAAGGAGTCTACTTCCCAGGACAGTTCATTAATATTTCCCCTCAGCATATGGCAGATATGTGCTTACTAGAAACAGCCCAGTGCTTGCATGAGACTCATAACCTCAAGCCCAGCTGGGCCTGGTCCTAGTTCTAAAGGGAAATATGGCTACAGATTGTAATTAAAACTGGGCGCTTTTTTCCTGTAGTTTCACACATAAGGTTCCAACAGCAAGGGGCTTGAGGGAACAACCCAGTAGTTATTTTTCTTTCTCAGCTAGGTGAAATCTCTACCAGTGAAAACCACAGTTCTTTTTTTTTTTTCTGCATGCCTGCTTAGCTCCCTGGCAGAGTTCCAAGCCTCATTAAGGAGTAGAGATTATTAGAAAGAATTGTACACACTTCCTAATTTTGTTTTCCAATGAATCAAAGGTCATCTTCGTCAGCAGTCAGTAAATCTCCAGAACACCTCAGCAGCTTGATTGCTAATTAGCGTGTAGGGGGCAGAGAGGGGAGGGCCTTCCCCAACAATCCCACATCAAAGAGTGCACAGAATTGAAAGGTATAAATTCCAAACACAATCTAATTCGTCAACACCCCCTTGGAAACCTTACTGTGCCAAGATACTAGAAAGTCACAAACACGCAATGGAAAGTGTCACCTCCATCTCCATGAGGCAGAGTGTGACCTTCCCACACACCGGCTTCCTCACCCTACCCACACACACTCAGGGTTGGCCCCCTCTGGTTACCTGTCTAGTTCTCCCACCCACATAAACCATGCATTCATCTGTTTAACAAGTATTTATTGATAGCTTTCTACCTATCAAGACTGTAGCTAGAAATTAGAGGTGGGGCAGTGAACAGCCACGAAGTTCCAGACTTAATCATAACACTCTCTAATAACTTCACAGTAGAAATTAGAGCCCAGATCTAAATAATTAGCAAAATACCCTGCTTTCATAGATTCCCAATGAAATCTCAGTAAGACTGATGGTATTTAACATCTATCTGTATCTTAGAAGCAGAAAGCCTCTGGGAACTGTTAGGAAAGGATGGAGAGAAGGGGTGGGATATGGCCCATGGAGGTGCAGTGAGGCCTGGAAGCAAGGGAGATGCCTCTGGGGGATCCACATTGGGAATCCCTTCCCCCTGAGGGACCAGCTGCACAACGGTATAGTACAGAATAGTTTATTCAGGTCATGGGGGAGTGAAGAGGGTAGTAGAGGCAGAGAGAGAAACAGAGAGAGGGAGAGAGAGAGAGAGAGAGAGAGAGAGAGAGAGAGAGAGAGAGAGAAAGAGAAGAGAAGAGAAGAGAAGAGAAGAGAAGAGAAGAGAAGAGAAGAGAAGAGTGGAATAAAGGAGTAGAGGCCGGCTATGAGAATGTTGGAGAGAGAGGGGGGAAGGAAAGGGAAAGAGGAGAAGTAAGGGCAGTAGAGCAAGAAAGCAGGAGAGAGAGGAGGGGGCAAGCAGCCCCTTTTATAGTGTCAAGTCACTGGGGCAGAGCATACCTGGCTATTGCCTGGTAACTGAGAGGTGGGGTATACCTGGCTCTTTCTAGGTAACTGAGAGGGGGAATTGCAGAATCCCAACAGGGACAAACACTCAGCTGTACTGTCTGCTAAAAGCAAAGTATGGAAGGAAAGGTAATGTACTTTGGCTCACTATTCTGAGGATTGCAGCTCATCTTGGTGGGGAACACATGGCAAAATCCATAGTGGTAGGAACAAGTGGCAAAGAATTCCTTCACACAAGGAAGCAGAGAGTTAGCTGGAGCTATGTGCTGGGCTATGATCTTTTAAAAATGTACTCCTGGGGACCTACTTCTACTTCCTAGGCCTGACTTCCTAAGGCATCCATGCTTCCAAAAATAACCACCAGCTACTGAACAAGTCCTTGGACCATGAATCTATTGAGGATATTTCATCTAAACCATACTACACATCTGAGCTTCATCCCCCTGGAGAAGCAGTCCAAGCCAAGTTCTTCTCACTGTGACTGATGGCTGGGCATTACTCCAAGAACATCTACCAAGCCTCCTAGGGTTCATGGGCAGACAATCTCCCACTGCGTGTATCTGCTGTTTGTCCTGCAGAGGTTGTTCTGGTTATGGGACAAGAGGGTGTCATGAGAGAGCTTTGATTAACTCCAGAGACAGGAAACTTGGGTTGGCCAGTCCTGGTTTCTGATCTCACTAGGACCTTTGTTAAGACAGTTGCACCTTTAATCCCAGCACTCAAGAGGTAGAGGCAGGTGTCTCCAGGACATCCAGAGCTAGACAGAGAAATCCTGTCTCGAAAAACTCAAACAACAACAAAATTGAAAAAATTAAAAAACCTGCAAAACAAAGAGACAACCAAAATAGACCTTAGAGTGGGTGTGTTATCTTCCAAAATACAATGTGTATGTAATGTGTCCCGGTTTTGTTCTATGTGAATTGAATCTTCACAAAGAAGGGATTTTGTTTGTTTGTTTTGCTTTGCTTTGCATTTTAAATGAGTTTGGAAGGCTGGGATTGTAACTCTAATACATAGTGTTTGCACGAGGTCTTAAGTACAATTCCCAATATTGCCAAAAATACTGTCACGTGTTTGGATCACATGACCTTGGCGCTGCTCCTTCAAGCAGTGATGCATTGTTCCTGTGACCACAATGACTAGCAGATGGACAGAAAATGCAGCTGTGCTCTGTTGGGACACAACATCCTGGAAGCAGGCTATCATGTGAGAAAGCTGAAGCAGCCACTGGGGTTGTCACATGCATACTCATGTCACAGCCAGCCTCGTGGACCAGACTCTAGTAAATGAGCCTGCAGATGACACCAGAGTACAGCCACACCAAGTCTCTGTCTTCTTAGACACCAAGACGCAGGAACCAGCAAACCCTCATTTCTGCCCAGGCTCCCCATTCACTACCCTTTGAGCATGAGAGGTGGCTATTTCATGCCATGGGATTTGAGATTGCTTGTGCTACAACAGCAGTAACCAGGAGGCAAGGGTGAAAGTCATCCCAGAGGAACCAGGAAAGCTATCTGGGCCCTATGTGGAGCTAGACAGCTGCCTCTTCCTGCTTGGTGGGAGGATAAGCCAAAATCCAAGGATAAGCCAGAAATCTTAAAGTAGAAGATACCTTGGGTTCTCGGGAAGATGGGAGGAGGGGCTATCGTGGGTGGAGAAGGAAATACCTGACAGACAATGGCTGAGAATACTGGCAGCCAGTAAAAAGCCTAAAAAGCCAGCAGGGGGATCCTCAGCATACTGTGAATAGGGAAGATTGGGAGGATTTTGAGGCTAGAGGGTTTGATTTGGGGGTTGTAGGGGATGCTAATGCATGCCAATCTCTACCCCATCACCCTCAACCAGGTGAGAGGAGCTGAGCTGACCCTGGAAACTGGGGGCTTCCTGGCCAGACCCATTAATGTCCTTGGGAGTCAGAAGGCCCTTACCAAAGGGAGGTTGCAGAGTATAGTGAGAGAATCTAAGCAGAGAACTGGAAGCTGGAAGGCCACCCTGGAGAAAGCTCCCAGTCAAAGGAGGAGTGTCTCTCCTCCTCACTGTCTTGGGAAATAGTGTTCGTCTGCCTTCCATAGCTTCTATATAAAGGATTTGAAAGCATCCTGTTGACTGTCACATCCAAAGACCCTATCAGATATCACTAGATAGTACTGCAAAGTCCAGGGACATATAGTTTGATACCAGATTCCACCTCCCTCCATCTGGACCCCCTTAATTTGCCCAGAATGTCTGCACAAGCAGAGGTGACAAGCATCCCTGGACATTCCTCCCATCCTCTCCATTAGCAATAAACAAAGACAGTCCAGTGAACCAGGGCTATGTTCCAAAGAAAGCTCAGTCTCTGTGGAGCCTAGCTCCCTGCTTGCCCACAGCTGGGACCTCCAGCAATCACCCAGTAAGGGAAACATGCAGAAAATCTAGAGTTACCACTAAAATGTACACACAGGAAGGCCCTAAGTGCACACAGGAAGGCCCTGGAAACAAGGACCTTCCCTAATCTCCTTCACCCCTATTCCATGCCTGCTTTCAAGGTATGTGCTGAGGTCTTGTGTTTGCCCTGAAGGACAGTCTGAACTTGAGGAGTCTGAGAGACTCCTTGGAGTTTCCTGTCTCTAGCCACCTGTGGTTTTGCTTAGCTTATCTTGGGTCTGCAACTTTTCCCAAATCCAACAGCTCTCTCCTGCCAGGGACAAAGCAGAAGAGAAAAGGTCAGGGGCAGCGGTACCTCCACTGGATCCTGGGTGCTTACACAGTTCCTGTGCACAGTTTAAAAACAGCCTGGCATCTACCACCTCATGAACTGCAAGGTGCAGTGGGTGGAAGGCCGAAGTGAGACTTCAGGTTGAGCTTCAGATTTCTCATAATTGAGTCTGGATTTGAAACTTCAAAACAAGTCTAAGAGCTGCCATGTGCTTTTAATTTCCCGGTTATGGTAAAAGCTGGATAAGGAGAGGGGAAAAAAAAGATTCAGGACTGCATGGATTCAAGAAGTCATTTTTTTTAAATGCTCCAAAACTAATTTACAACGGCATTTCCTGACATACATTTTAATTAGCTGAATGATCGACTATTACAGCCCTTCCACATTTACTGTGAAGCCACCCGGGCACCCTCCAGAGTGGGGCAGAAAACTGACACATCTTTCCTCTCCACAGTACAGTGGCACTCAGAAAGCTCACTTTTTGGATTTGTCTGAATTCCTAACTGATGGTCCAGGCTCTGTTGTCTAGCCCTATCTTTGGGGACAGCATGACCACAGGCAACCTTAATAGATAATATGAATGAATGAGGCTCCTTGGCATGGAAGGTCCAGATAAAAGGGAAAGGATTGACCACCACCAGGGGAAAAGACCACCCACAAAAGGGACCAGGAAAATCTGAGAGCCTCAGAACCAACAAGGGATTGAAGGGTCACTTGCAAAAATGACTTCTTCACAACTTCATGTTTGAAAGGTCATTCCTACTGTGTAGGATATGTGTGTAGATGGATGTGTTGATATGGATGGATGGATGGATGGATGGATGGATGGATGGATGGAGGGATGGATGAGTAGCTGGATGGGTGGATGGATAGATGAATGGATAGTTGGGTGGGTGGATGGATGAATAGATGGATGAATAGATGGATGGATAGTTGGTTTGGTGGATGAATAGGTGGGTGGGTGGATGAATAGGTGAGTGGGTAGGTGGGTGGGTAGATGGATGGATAGGTTGGGGGTAGATGGATAGATGGTATCTTAATTAGGGTTTTACTGCTGTGAACAGACACCATGACCAAAGCAACTCTTATAAGGACATTCAATCAGGACTGGCTTTCAGGTTTAGAGGTTTAGTCCATTATCATCAAGGTGAGAGCATGGCCGTGTCCAGGCAGGCATGGTACAGGCAGAGCTAAGAGTTCTACATCTTTATCTGAAGGCTGGTAGCAGAATACTTGCTTCCAGGCAACTAGAATGAGGGTCTTAAAGCCCACATTCACAGTGACACACATACTCCAACAAGGCCACACCTACTACAACAGGGATACACCCTCTAATAGTGCCAGTCACTGTCCTGAGCATATACAAACCACTACGGATGGATGGATAGATGGATAGATGGATGGATGGATGGATGGATTATGGATGGATGGATGGATGATGGATGGACAGATGGGCAGATGGATGGGTGGGTGGGTGGGTGAATAGATAAATGAAATGAATAGATGAATGGGCTGATAGATGGGTGGGTGAGTGGATGAATAGATGGATGGATGGATGGATGGATGGATGGATGGATGGATGGATGGATGGATGGATGGATGGACAGATGGATTGGCAAATTGATGGATAAATGGATAGATAAATGGATGGATGGATAAGTGGATGGATGAGAGGTCTAGCCTTTGCCATTACTCAAAGATGTGTTCTTTAAAACCTTGGAATGTCCTGTCTGCTGAGTGTGTGTTTTCCTGGGAGCTGTAGCCTACAGTAATCTAGCACCATGGTTTAGATGGGAGCCTGCCCCCTTCTGGTTTCTGTGCAACTTCTGTAAAGGGAGAGACTGAGGTCAGCCACTTGGGAAAACCACATTTTCTTCTTTAAGGACACTAGTCACATGGGATTTAATTGTAAACTAACCCAGCTTGACCTCAGAACTTGATTACATTTACAGAAGCTCTATTTCCAAATAATGCTTCAACTTTTGGTAGACATAGACTTGAGGAGACAGTCTCCAAACTCCAAGTAAAGAGTTTCATCCTGCAAATAGCTTGCCAACAGCTAGCCTGCTGACAGCTAGACTGTTGGGAGCACCTAAGGCAAGAATAAAGCATTGGCTTTGCTGTGGGAGGCTCTTCTTCCTTGCCTGCCCCTCAAATGTGGAGGCTGAGGCTGCAGACTCTCTCCTGCTTTCCCATGTCTCTGTTGTGGCCATGTGTCACCTCCTACATAGACCTATCCTTGGGCAAGCAGTGCAAACTGAGACAAGTCTGTATGCTGTTGGCAGGTGCCTTTGGAAGTTTCCTTCATGTTCTCCTTGGTCCCACGACCCAGCCTTCTCAGGCTGTCATGCAGTGACATCCTCAACTAGAACAAGCATCAAGGGTGTCCTGAGACAAATTAGCCAGACCTCAGAATCCAGACAGCAGTGCTCAGTCCTGCTCTGCCTCCACCGAAGCTGAACCACTCATTAAGGAAGTTACTTAACCGATGTCCCATCTTCTTCCCTGCAAGGCAGAGAGGTGCATGGTGTGAGACAATGAAGCACATTCAGTCCCATCAACCGTTATCTATTAATGCTACTGAATTCGGAAGGGATAAAAAGGTACCACAGCCTGTAAAAGAATTTACAATACCTGACTGAAAATATGACCCATAGCAGAGAAAGCATCTTTTAAATAAAGCCTTGAGCTAAAAGTATTTCCAGAAAGCAAGGGTAGGGGATTCCAAAGAAAGCGGCTTCCCTCTGGCAAGAAAGAATGAATTGAGGGGCCAGCCTAAGGCCAATCCTCACAAGAGGGGTTGCCTGGAGCAAAGCCAGAAACCATGAGGTACTCCCCATGCATGCTCAGCACAGGGCAAAAGAATGGCAGTGTACATGAGGGGACACAGTAAAGAAACTGCCAACGTGACTGCTCCCTTATTAGGGGCATGTGTCCAGAGCAGAGAGAAGGAGGAGCAGGGTAGATATGGCCACAATAATCTTCGAGAGAGAAGAGAGTATGGTGGGGAGGGGAGGGGGACAATGGCGATGGGAAATAGCAAAAGATGGAAGAGTAGAGGGTGTCTGGGAGAATAGCCAGAGTAGCTGTGTTATAAGGAAGATGAGGCTGTGGAGGGAAGGGCCAGAAGGCTAGTGTGGAATCTCAAATGTCTAACCAGTGCAGATTAGGGACAGAGAGAATCTGGAGGCCAGCATGAGCTTTGACATGTTGATAGTCCCCTCAGGTAGCCATGCTTCCCTTCTGCCAAAGATAAGGAAAATGATTTCTTTTGGCTGAAGGAAGCCAGTTCCCCGTTCCTGAGGAATGCTGAGTTGTATCTAATGATCAGGAATCCTTCTGTGGTACCGCCTAAGTTTATTCCTGGCCATGTGGACTGCCTTTTAGAGTTTGAAGAATTGGAGTCCCTTTTTGACCTGACAGACAGCAATTGTCTCTCAGCACACAACCTGTAGTTATGGAGCTGTTCATATAGAGCCAGCTTAGAATGTTCCAGAAACTGGAGAAAGAACACACCACGGAAGGCCTCCATAGTTTTCTTCTAGGCTATGCTCTACTTGTCCCAAGGTGATTAAGTCTCCTCAGGGCTGACATCAAACATTTGGAAGCTTGAGAGGTAAAATACAAGGTTGAAAGTTGGAAGAATAGAGAGCTAATAGAAAGTATGGCAACAAGAAGAACTCTGAACAAAGATCCAGCCGGAGCAATAAGCATAAATGTCATCAGTATCACCCCACCGTTATTACTTCCTCTTCCTGTTGCTATGATACAATGTTTTGACAAAAGCAACTTAAGGGAGAAAGTTTACCTTAGCTCCCGCTTAGGGGGCACCGTCCATCATGGCAGAGAAAGCATGGCTTCAGGAGCCCAGGGCAGCTGTCAAATTGCACAGGCCATCAGGAGGCAGAGAGAAGTGAGTGCTGATGCTCAGCTGATGTCTCCTTTGTATCTCATCCAGGATCCCATCCCACCCCATGGAATGATGCCATCTGTAGTTAGATACGTCAGTTAACGTTTTCTAGAGATTTGCTTCCTGGGATTCTAAGTCCCGTGAGGTTGGGAATATGAGTTATTACACCGCCATTGCCGTCACTAGCATCACTGTGCCATTGCCATCATCATCACCACTGTGCTGGTTCTTTTTCATCAATTTGACATAGCTTACAGATGCCTGGGAAGAGAGATCCTCAGCTGAAGAATCGCATGCTTTGGGTTGGTTTGCGGGGCAGTTACTTGGTTGTTGACTGACAGGGGAGAGTCCAGCCTACTGTAGGCAGTACCAACACTGAGCAGGCGAGCAGGTGGTATAAGGAAGGTGGCAGAATGTGAGCCTGGAAGTAAGCCAATCAGCAGTGTTCCTGCATGGTTTCTTCTTCAAGCTCTTGCCTTGAGTTACTGCCTTAACTTCCCTCAGTGATGAACTATAACCTGTAAGGCAAATAAACCCTTTTCTCCAATTAATCCAAGTTGCTTTTTGTCAGTGTTTTATCACAGCAACAGAAGTCAGACTGTGATGGCCAGCAATAGTATCAAAATGTTACCAGGGAGTTGGCATTGTGCTTTCTAGCATGGCTTTAATTGAATCCCCCAAATAACTCTTTGAAGTTGTATTATCGTCCTTGTTTCACAGATAAAGAAACTGGGTCTTGAAGACTATATATCAACTCCCCAAAGTCAACAGACACTAAGAGCAGCCAGGACCATTTGGTAAACTATTCGCTCCTCAAGAGTGTTTGGGCAGATGGGCAGGAGCTAATTGATTACTCAGAAGATTCCACGGTGTCTGTTGCTCCCCTGAGCTGCTTGCCAGCTTCTAGAAGTGTGGGTGCGTCTGCATTGGGTCAGAGGTTCTGTTGCCTTTGGCAATGGCCACACAGAAGAGTTACTACCCAAATTTTGCAAATTTGTCTCCCAAGGCAAAGAGGCCACTGGGAGCCCCACCTCAGTATTCAGTGAGTCCTGTACGTCAGTGAGGGTTACACAGATCTAAAACTAGAAGTCCTAATAAGCCTTAAGAAGGAACAAAGGTCCCCACTGAATGTTCATTTCAAGGGAAAGTATTATCACACCATACACAGTCCTTTTGAATCCACACTTATTCTCAAGTCTTACAGCCAAGAGCACATTGAATGCCTTCCATGTTCTCTTCCCTGGTCCCTAGTTCTGCTACAGCCTCCTTATCTCTGGTTGTACCCACTTGTTTAGCCAAGTCCTTCTCTTCTTCTATGGGTAGCCATTAGTTCCCTTCCCTGGGGCCTCATCTCTTCCTGGACTTTCATATCACTCTGAATCGAGGACCAAGCCTTCAAGGCCACTCGTAGATGGCTGGAGAGAGGGAGAGTTGAAGAAACCACATGCTTTAATTAGTCTCATCTCAACCAAGATGGAGAAGCTGGGCTGGGCTGGAGGCCCACCTCTCTAGGCATTCCCTAACTAAGTAGAAGCATCCAGACCACCTCGAGCATCCTTTGATGGGGGAAGGCAAACAGGGAAAGAACAAAATCTAGACTTGGGTTCTAGTCCTGAGCCCACTACCTAGCAGCTGAAAGACCTAAAGAAAAGCCCTAGTCCCCTTGAAGATTGGTCTGCTTCCAGATTGGGGGCAAGGGTAAATTCTCTGTCATCCAAGTACTTTCATACAGTGAAGCTGAGAAACCTTTTTAGGGTGGTGCAGTTTTGAAGTTCTCAACCCCAAAACCACTGGATGCATGCCAACTTGGTGACATTAAAAAGTCTTCCCTGTGGAATCAGAACCTTTCACCCTCTTGAGAAATTCAGTCTCCTTGCCTGAGATGGAATTTCTTTTCAGCTGCCTCCAGAGGATTCCATGGAACTGGAGCTTGTTCTGTCCCATCAGCCAGACTGCTTACCTTGGAACTTATCTAAGAAAGAAATGGACTTTTTGAAACAAAGAACCTCAGGCTCAAGTTTTCTTTTTCAGGGTAAAATTTTTGATCTTCCTAAACATCAATTTAAGGTCAATGTTTGGAAAACATGTGAAAAGACTGATCCAAGGAGCCAGTACCCTAATATCTATGTGCCCTGCACCCCGCAGACTGACTGGGACACCTGCTAAGATCTCAGCCTCTAGCCTGCATCTGAGCCTCTTCCCACCCTACCTCCACCATTTCCCTCTCTGTGTCTTTGTCTCTGTGTGTATATCTGTCTTTGATATTTTCTTTGTTTCTGACTGTCTGTCCATATCTCATCTGTCTTTCTCTCTCACTGTCTGTCTTCCTCTCTAATCTCTCTCTAGCCCCGTGTCTCTGTCTCTCCTCCACCCTCTGTCTCTCTTCTGCCTCTCTTTTCTCAATGGTCAGCACCTCATTCCTATATATCACCCAGCAGGGATATAGTTAAGATGACTGTGTCTGCAGATCAGAGGGCTGAGCCTGCAGTTCTCACAGAGTTTCCAGGTGAACCAAATCATTGCCAAGTTCCACACCCTGTGCAATAAGAGCTCTGGCAGCAGAGGACCTCAGATGTCACATAGCAAGGGATATATAGAGGGACACAAGCATGGAGACTTGGACAGCCCACCATCTCAGCCTACATCAGCATCATCTATATGTCTTGTCAGGGCTCCCTGGCAAGGGGACAAGGAGGCTTTTCTTGCTTAAAGGAAAAAGATAATGTTTTCAGAAGTCTTCACAAGACATTCCTTCTTACTGGCCATCATGGAGCCACATGGAACTGCAAGGGAGCCAAAGAAGAAAAGTACACATCAGTGATACCTTCAGCAAGAAAAAGCAGGGAGTGGGTGGCCATATCTCCCACAGCTACCCAGAAACTGAAGCTGCTCTATACCTCTGGCTTCTCGGGGGTAGTGGGTCTTCCATATGGAATGAATGGTGGCAGCAACAGGTCAACCTCATTCTGGTAACCCAAGGACACAGGCAGACTTAGAGCTCGATCAGAGTTCTATTTAAACCCCCTGAATAGACAAAATAGACCATGCCAAGGGTACAGCCAGCCATTCCTCTGCTTCAGGAGCAAACACACCATGTTTCCCAGTATCCTGGAAACCATGTCAGGGACACAAAGCCAAGAAGGGTATCCACTGAGCCAACTAGGAACAGTGCCAATTAAACCTGTCCCTCGGACCCACAGAGTACTAAGTGTTGGGATCCAAGATTTTTTTTCCTGAAGCTGTAGCAAGGGTTGCTATGGTGATCTTTTCTACCTGGGTCTGTTTGGAGAAGGTTGGAAACATATCTAGCATATTTAAGCAAAGACAAAAAAGGAAGCTTAGGGCACTATCCTGTAAATAAAGGACAAATTGAGTACAAAGGCTCATCTCTAGGGTCCCTGGTGGGTCTCAGTCTTCTAGGTAATAGTGTATTTTTTTTTCAGCAAGGTGATATTGAAGGAGCTTCAGGGTCATACACACATGGGTTCCAACTCCATTCCTGTAATGTATTTTTAGGTGATGGCCGTGGACCAGAATGGAGTTGTCTCAGCCTCAGGATTCTCATTAATAAAGTACCAGATGGAAGGAGAGAGGGGCATGTGAGCAAAGAGCCAGGTTTTTGGGATTAACATGAGACTTGGCATGTAATGTGTGCATTGCAGCACCTGGATTAGAAGTAAGGAGGTGGGTGGGGCAAGCTCTGTTAGAGAAGAATTAACCTTGCTGGGACTTCATCAAGTATAGACTGGCAGCATACAATGTAGCTCAACACAGAAACAAGATACAGGTAAACACACAAGTTCATTGCAGTAAGATGCCCAGTGAAGCTCTGTTCCCAAGCCTTGGTACCCCAAATGTGTCTATTCAGGACCACCTGGAAAGTTGGTCCATATCCAGGAGCCTCAGGAGCCATCAGGTTCCTAAGATACCAGGGGCAAGGGGTCAACATTCATTTATCTCCCACCTTGGCAAGACTGGCTAGTGGAACACATCTGTAGGCTTAGAACTCATATGTATGGACGAACTGCTAATGGTGTTACCTAGTCATTTGAGACGTCTTGGCAATAGCACCCAAATCTGTCACACACCCTGGCAATACGGTGGAACCCAAATCCTTCGATGCTGTTTGCTCCTAGCTTTCTCCAGGGGGCCCAGCTCCAACTTCCTCATAGAAAGGACAGTGAACCTGGAGCCTAATGTCCCACCTGCCCTGAGATTCACTGTCCTACATATGCCCCATGGCCCTTCTTTGACCATCCCATGTCTGATGAGTTGTAAACAGATTCTGGGATCTACTGAGAAAGATCTAGGGTTTGTCTAAGCCAGGATTATCCATCATTTTCCCAGACATACTCTTGTGTTGGTTTGACTACTGTCTCAGTAAGCTGCTCTGTCCTTCATTCCCAAGTTCCCAGGGAGAACCTCCACCATATATGTCAATAGCTTTCCTTCCCGTTTTAACTTCTGGCATGTAAGGCCACAATCAACATTTGAAAGGGGAAAAATAGTACACCCCACCACAATACCAGATAAAGCTGTGAATTCCTCATAGCTACAGGGAGATCCTCAAAACCACAAGATATCTCCCCAGAATAACCATGATGTCCATGGTAACTGTAGTAGTTTCTTAGGGCCTCTGTAGCAAAGTGTCACCAACTATGTGGCTAAAAACAAAAAAAATAAAATAAAATAAAATAATAATATCTTATAGTTTTTACAGGTTTGAGGGCTAGAAGTTCAAAACCAAGTTATCATCAGAGATATGTTTCTTTCCTCCAAAGTCTGCAGGGAGGGTCCCTCTGAGCCTTTTCCAGCCTGGTGCCTGGTCAACCAGTTATCTAGGTGTCCCTTGGTGGCAGTTGCAGCCCCTCAGTCTCCATTCTATTGTCACTCTCCTACAGCTGCCTCTTTTGACTAACCCTATCTGCCTTCATCCTATTTCAAAAGAGCCCATGGGATGAAATGCTTGGGATCAGGATTGCCTTATCTTAGAAGGTGGAGACACAATTTCTCCTCCACCACTGAGTCATTTATAAGAACTGTTTACAGGTGACTCATCATGGTCATATGGGGAGCAAAGATGCAAAATTCTCAAGATCAAAGGTAAGATACTTGCACCTGAACCAGGCTGCTACTTTACAAACCTCACAGCTGATTGCCAGCCCCCTGCCTCTACCTCTTCCTCCTCTGACAATTCAGCAATGAGCTTAGACTCCAGTTTGGACCAGAAGTCTGTTGTTTCCACTAGCCTGGATTAGCCACCTGCTTGCCCAGAGCCTTACCTCAGGATGAAAGTAGCCAAATGCAGCTCAACAGATATTTTACCTGTACAAACATGCCTGGGTCCTTGAGAATGTATCAGGTGGAAAATGTGAAAAAAAATAGAAACTTAGCAGAGAGCCCCTGATGCCCTGGCGAGTGCACCCCTGCAGACTTAGCCAACCTGTAGGAGCTTGATCCTTTCCTGGTCTATGATTCTAGAATTGTGAAAACTTATCCTTGCAAATGGTTCCTGTGCAGACATTCAAGTAAACCCAGCCCAGGGGAATGTTGTGCTGGTTGTCTGTTGGAGATGAACCAGTTTCCTCTGTTTCTAAATTCATTTCGGGACCCTTGCTTGCCTTCATCCTGCATCTAAACTCGTTTCTACATCTCAAAATGTACATGTTTGAATTGCCTTTTTTTTTTGCATTAAGTGGTAAGTTAAATAAAGGTGACATGTTTCCATTTCACATCCTGGGACAATCATGGTTTTACTTTTACGGTGCCATCTTCTAACCAAGATTTTAGATCAGCACACTTGGACTCACATGTTCATTGGTGAGAAGTTGCAGTATGCGACCATAAATGTTAGAGGCACAGCAACATCTGCTCAGTAGAATATCTGGAGCCTCAAATAGCATCTCAGAAGGGACCAGCCAGTTTCACAGGACATGGATGATCAGCAAGAGTTCACAATAGTGGCCACAAAAGTCCAACTGAGGGCTGCGTTTCAATTGCTGAAATGCCAAGAAATGAGGCTGGATCTGAAGGACAACAATCAGGGCCATAAAAATGTCCCTGCTGGAAGTACAGTCCGGCCCCAGCATGCCAGCTGGCTAAGGCCAGGTTGCTGGAACATTGTTGACAGTCTAGATGGACAGAGGGTTAGGGCTGGAGTGAGATAGTCTTCAGGGGACTCCACCTGCGTGGAGAAGTACAGCATGGTTGCCTCCAAGAAGGGGACCCTCCTAGTCCCATTTCCGGATAGAGGAAAAGCGCCTCCAGGAGAAAAAGATGTGTTCAGTCGGCACTAGGAAAAGCCGCATCTGTCTCCAGGGTTGAGATGGGGAAGGTCTTTCCTGACTAGAGCTGTGAAGCTGCCGCTTCTGCCTGGAAGGCATCCTAGACTGCATTTGTATAAAGCTGAAACGTCGCGTACTCTGTATACCAAAGCCGCAAGCGTGCATGCCCAGCTCTTAGTGTTACACAACAGGAAGTTTACAACTCAGTTCCCCCAGTCCCTAATTCCCTCTTTCAAATTTGATTGTATTCATTATTATTGTTGCTATTATTACTACAGGTTGTATGTATATGTACGCACACACACACACACACACACACACACACACACACACACACAGAGAGAGAGAGAGAGAGAGAGAGAGAGAGAGAGAGAGAAGCTCACATGTAGAGAAGACAGTTTTGTGAGCATGTTCTCTCCTTCCACCTTCATGTGGGTTCCAGAAATCAAAGTCAGGTAATCAATGTTACAAAGCAAGTTATCTTTACCTGCTTTGCCATCTCCCTGGCCTCAGCAAGAAGGTGGCAACTATTTCTTACTGGAAACCTACAGCGTAATAGTCACACCCATAGTGCCTTGCTTTACTGACTGGGTCCTTCATCCAGAGCCAATGTTCCCCCACCCGGCCCTTTTCACCTTAAATGGCACAATCCAAGCACTCTCAGCTTTGTTCCTCTGGAGATATCCTAGAAGTCATCCTCCTGTCCTGACATAGCCCTTCCCCAATTTGGATCAGTCAGAACATGAGGAATGCTGTTGCAAGAACAAAATCTACTCTCACCACCATCACCACAACATCAGCAACAGTAGAATTTGCACAGCTTGAATTATGAATGTCAAGGACAAGAAGAAAGTTTCCCAGAAGGTGGCTCTCCTCTCATCCTGAGTCCTCCCTCTCTCTCCCACTTTAGCCTGCACAAGCTCCTCACACCAAGGGGAGATGCTACTTACTAGCTTAGAGTGTTACCCCAATTAGTGTACAAGGCTAGATATGAAGGCCACACGGAGTGGAATAAGTGAGTGAGTGAGTGAGTGAGTGAGTGAGTGAGTGAGTGAGTGAGTGAATGAATGAATGAATGAATGAATGAACACTTTCTGTATAACTCCTTCCCCATGCTCACCTTCAGATTCTCTCAGCACAGACCTCGGAGAAAGGGAAGTACCTGACAGCTGCTGATTTGGGACAATTTGAGCTTCCAAACCACACATTTGTCCTCAAATAAGTAGAGGGTCCAGTGAATTAAAAAATTGAGAGAAGAGAACAGGGTCCTGGCCACATCCTTCAGAAGGACACTGGACAAGTATCACCCACGATTCTCCTGAGGATTCTGTGTGAGCTTGCTCAACTCCAGGGGACTCTTACACTCCATGCCTGACATGAATTTTTGCCCTGGGCTCCTCTGCTATCTCGAGAGAAACCTAAGCCAACCCCACAGATCAGGCTATAATTTAAGCACAGCCCCCCCACACACACACACACAACAATTCTTTCCTGGGAACTTAGTACTCACTGAGCCCTTTAGTGGAAAGCAGGGAGCCCCATCCACCCTCTAGGTTCCAGGGCTTTCCAGCTGCTCTCCAGACATAGAACAGTGAAATAAGACATCAAGAGAGCCTCTGGGAAAATATTCTCCTTTCTCTCTCTGTCTCTCTCTGTCTCTCTCTGTCTCTCTCTCTCTCTCTCTCTCTCTCTCCCTTTTCTCTCTCCCCCTCTCAGTTTTATGAAGCAAACCAGATGGAGAGGAGAAAACGCAAAAAGAAATGTTTGAAGAATAACGATGTTTTTGTTGTTTAAAAAAAGCATGCTCATTAAAAACAAATTCAAGACATAAAAGGAACAAAAGATCCCTTCGAAGTTAAGAGCAAAGAGTATAAAAAGAAGAAGAAGGACTTGAAAAGTTCTATTTTGGAATGGCCATGTGTCCCCAGTTTGACTTCCTGCTTTGAAAACTAGCCTTTTGCCATCTGCCCCTCCTCCATTCCTGGTGCCGTCACTGGCCCTGTTCTTCACAGGTTAGGTTAGTAATCCTACACTCCATAAAATGAGTTGGTGAATGTGAATTCCAGAGCACAGTACACTGTGTGCCCACTGACTATCCTTAGCAAGAAGCCTTGTTCCTCACAATATACTCAGATTCCTCACCGATGGGTGGAAAGGACTCTGGAGAAGTCTGTCTCAGACACCCCAGGCCTGAAGACATCTGCAGACATTGCAACCCAGGGACAGCTGGTTCATATTTCCTCCCCCTGCACTGGAGGCTGTGCTCGTCCCTCTCTGTCTTTCCTAATTCCATCTTCTTGTTTTCTTGTCTTTTATCTTCTAACGCCTCCCTGACACCTTTTTCCCAATTTCTTCGGACTCTTCCATAGATTTTTTAAAATGTTACCTTACTTTGAGTCTCCAAGACCCCTGCTGTTGTTTCAAAGACCCTTTAATTCCTTATGGATACTCCTAAGTTGATTTGCTCTCTGCACTGTGCTCGGACTCTCTAAAGTGTGCCCCAAATCACCTGTCATACAAACATCCCATGAGCTTTGGCTGTTGTTCACGGTCAGGGGGGATGTGGAAATTCTACTGTGTCTATCAAGACTCTGGGATGGCAGAGCAATCTCTCAGGACCTTTGCCTTAAGGGACTTGGAACAACCAACAGGTGAGGGTCTTGCTCTCAGGCTAATGACTGTTCTACAGTGATGTTTTCCACACTCCTACCTTGAAGGGCTCCATGTTCTAGATACCAACATATGAGGACTGTGATCTGGATATGTGAATCCCCTCCCTGCCTGTGTCCGCCTGGCCCCACCTGGCCTTGCCTGGCCCCACCTGGCCCCACCTGGCCTTGCCTGGCCCCGCCTGGCCTTGCCTGGCCCTGCCTGGCCCTGTCTAACCCCTACCAGCCCAGGCTATATAACATCTCCAGGCTGGCAGTCCCTTTACCAGGTTTCCCAGGAAACAGGGGTTCAGCCTTCTGCAGGGATGCAGGAACAGACACCCACTCTTCAAAGAGAAGCAAGGTAGCCTGGTTAGGGGTGTTCTCTTGACAGCATCTCAACCTATAACTGCATAGCTCTGTTTTCTGACAGCTTCCTCTCGACCACTAATTGTTCACCCACATTTCTGTGGTCTGAATATACATGCTTTTCCCACCTCAAAATCACATGCTCAGTGTGAGAGTCTTAGTATACACCCTTAATCCCAGAATGTGGGAGGCAGAGGAAGATGGATTTCTGTGAGTTCAAGGCCAGCCTGATCTACAGAGCTAATTCTAGGACATCGAGAGATACACAGAGAAACCCTGTCTTGAGGGAAAATGGCTTCATCTATGCAATTAAGTTACAAAATTGGAGAAATCCACAACTATCATGAGTCTACCAGCTCCCAAATGTTCTGTCTGTTGCATGTTCTTTGTCCCCAAGGTGTGTACTCTTTAATCCCCTTTACCATCTCTTTGGTGAGATTTGGTCAGGAGTTCAGGTAAACTTACCCATCCAACTCCACTTAGCTTTCAAGGTGCACAAAACAATCAAAGGTGACCACACCTGTCCCTCCCCAGCATTCTGCCATTTTCAAGACTCCAGCAAAATATGGCCTTGTCTAAAAACCCTAACATGCAACTTCACATCATGGTGACCTTACCTGGGCAGAGACCCACATAGCCCAGGCAAGTGGACAACGCTATTTTTAACTTATTACTTCCCTGTTGCAGTGACAACATACTTGACCAAAGCAACATGAGGAAGAGAGAAAGGGTTTGTTTTGGTTGATGGTCGATATGTCTACCACGGTGGGAAGGCAAGAGTATGAGGCATATGGTGTCTGCAGTTCTGCTGGCTTCCTCCTTTTTCCCTTTTAACTCAGTCCAGGACCCTACCCTATGGCATAGTTTGCTAGGTCCACCTCTATAACCACATGGGCCATTTCCTTATAGTAAATCTCTTTCTCTACATATAAATCTTTTAATATAATGAAAACCTCTCTCCACGAATATATACATTTGCATATATAAGCAATTAAATATTTCATATGTATGCATGTGTGTATATAAACAATTAAACACAGATAGTACAAGGAACCAATGTAACCCCTTATTGGCTTTGTTTCTCTGGAGAAATCAGACTTCATGGCAACTTGGACAAGGGACTTTCAAAGTTCTAGGAACTGGTGCTTTTCACCATCTAAGGGAAACGTGTACAGTAGCTAAGAAATATGCCACCTTTTGGGCAAAAGGACTATTTTGAGTTGATTACTTTAAGTCTTCCTGAAAACAATGTAGAATTTGTTCTTCCGTTAGACAAATTTCCCTACAGCAAACCCTGTGCCTGGAAGGAAGGAGGCCTAGGCTCTGCAGGCCCTTGATTACGGTGCTGTTTCTGGGCTCCTGCTCCAGACTTCTCTATCCTTTTTTCAAAGAACAATAATATGTACATCTGAACTCTCAGCTACCTCTTTGAAACCTGCCACTCTCTCTAGGCATTTCCCATTTGGGATTCATGTATATGTGTTTTTAAACTCCTGCTTGTTTCTCTCTTGCTAACCTGACATTTGTTCCAACAGTCTGTCTGAAGAACAATGGAGGATCAAGAAAATATTACCTTTCCTCCCTACAGGGCATAAACTCTGAGTTGGCACAGATTTGGCTGTTGTATTCTTTGACCCAAGGGTAAGAGCTTGGCTGAAGATCAGTCAGAAAGGGGTGACTGCAGAGCCACAGGGAAGTCTGCCGTCAATGTCCTGGGCTACTTTCTGATCTCAGTTACATTTCAGAGGAAGGAGGAAAAAGTCTCTACACCCCAGGTTCTGCTCAAAGACACAAGCCTTCACATGGGCTATACAGCTGTCCACCTTACAGCAGCATCCAGCCTGCTGCCCTCCGGAGTAACATGGTTTCCAGGCAACAAAGTCAAGGAGGCAGAAGGGAAGGCTATGGGCTCTTTTGGTCTTTTTGTTTTCCAAGGAGGGGGAATCCAGCTGAGTCTTGGTTTCTTGCTATCCAGCCCTTTCTGTCATCCCAAGGATGAAACTGCTCAGATTCAAATTCTACATTATTACCATCAACATTCCCCGTGTTACCAACATATATTCCAGTCAGAAACACTCCACAGTGATGTAAACAGGGGGTTCTAGCCTTTTGGATTTCAGGAAGCAGAGATTCTAAGTTTAAGTTACTTCAGGGACCCGGGTTGCATTAACAAAAGCCAGCACAACAATAAAAAGACCGTCTTCGAGTCTTCTCAGTAGAAAGCATATTCCTTTAAGTTGAATAAACTCAGCTTATGAAAAACTCATTACATTTCCTTTATGTTCCACATTTAACCTCAGACCAGGGAACGCTTGACTCATTCCTCATGTTTTCCACACAGACCAATGTTTAGAAATTACTTCTCTAAAGTGCATAATGAGGAAAAGAAATTTTTTTGAGAAACCATTATGTTAACTTACAAGCAAGCCAATGCCCTCCATGTGAGGGAGGAGACAGGAATAGGAATCAGATTTGCAGGCCCAAACCCTGCTGCTTGGACAGTGAACCCCTATCTCACCTCAGCCTTTGATGCTAGCCAAGCCCATTCTTCCTATGCAATATCTAGACCACAAGAGTCATTTCTTGGGGCTGGAGAGATGGCTCAGCGGTTAAGAGCACCAACTGCTCTTCCAGAGGTCCTGAGTTCAAATCCCAGCAACCACATGGTGGCTCACAACCATCTGTAATGAGATCTGATGCCCTCTTCTGCTGTGTCTGAAGACAGCTACAGTGTACTTAGATATAATAAAAGATTTGTTTTTAAAAAAAGTTCTTTCTCTTAGAGACAGAGCTTTGGTGTAGGTCCATCTATTATTCTTCTCATCGCCTCAACCAAGACCAGAGGCATCTGGCTTGAGGTAGTTAAGAAAGAGGGTAAAGGGCCTCCCTCAATCCTCTGACTCGATTTCCATCCCCAGCCAGCTGACACCTAGTTTTTGTTGTAACTGACCAGACAGACAGCAAAGGAACTGCATTTTCTTTCCAAGACCCACCACAAGGGAAACGGTTAAAAATGACATATATAGGCCATCCTTATAATAGGCCTCTCCTTGTGACTTATGTGTAAATACAGATTCCCCTGACCCTAGTTTTTTGGAGGGGGTTCTACTAGCTTTCCTGCTTCACCCTACATCTGCAAAGTGTTCCCTAAAGTGTTTCCTCTTCAAGGACAAAAATCCTGCTGACAAGAATAAAAGAAACACACTAACATGTACTTTCCCTAATATCTAAACTAGGATGCAGACCAAGGAACTTCCAAGCCCCAAATCATGTGTGTAGCAACTACTGGGGTACTTACATGCCTCTTCTAACCCAGACACTTGACTTCTTTAAGTGTATCCTATCTTTCTGGTTAATCAATAAACTCACGCTGCTTAGCTTTGACTCCTCCTAAAGTTATTTTCTATAATAGATATCAAGGACCTATGTGCACTCCCAGGGATTCTGGGAGATTCTGGGGGTGGGGGAAGGGGTACTCCTCTGGCTGCATACCAAATACCATTGACCTGTATTTCTTCCTGTTGATGACCCTTCACCTCTTTCTTGTTTCTCCCCCTGCCTCCATGACTCTCTCCCACCCCACATGCACCTTTCAGCTTTTGTACATGCCCAAAACACCCCCATGCTTTAAAGCTCCCATGTAGGGGTGCCCTCAGAACATCCCTGGGAACCTCCTAGTCCCCTGATATTCCATAACTCACTCAGCCCCACTTGTTTCTCAACCACTTCCAGGCATTTCTGAATCCACCCACGCGTATCCATTGATTGGCAGCTAACACCTACATTGCTCACTATCATGGACATAGCAGCTTTATGCCTTCCAGACATGTCCAGTTCAGGGATTAGGCTGGCTTCGGGTAGAGCAGGGTTGTTGCTGCCTTCCCTGCAACTCAGCCCTCATGCAGGTAGGCTTACAAGAGCCAGGTGAAAGCATCAGCTGCTCAGCCTCTCCTGGCTGGGGGAAGCTGCTTTATTATTTTAATGCAAGTCTCACCCTGATGCATTTATTCTGCAAGTTCTGGTCTCCCTCCAAGCTAGTGCCTCTGCCACGCTGGCGGATGCTGTCTATAAACATGACAGTCTGGGGCTATATCGGGATTTTATGAGTCTCTGTGTGAAGCAGATTAAGATTCAGTGTGAAATTCTGCTCCTTTTGAAAACTCCCCTTCCCACTGCTGCCCACCATTCAGCACAGCAGCCCCGGCTGCCTCAGGGCCCAAATCCCAGTGATCTTCATGTAGTCACAGCCGCTAGAGTACAAGTAGGTATCCACTACCCTCCCTTCTCATCCAGTGTCATGTTCTTGAGAGCTTGTGCCGATTTTCCTAGTACATGGGCCCAGACAGAGGCTTCTAAGTAGTACCCTTTCCTTCTCAAACCTCCGCCTCAAGCAAGTGTATTGTCCAGTACTGTATGGGGTTTGGCCTTATGGATTCCCTGCCTGTGCAAATCAGGATTTATTGGTAGCTAGAAAAAGGGGCCACTTCCAATTAACATTAATCTTAGAGTCAGGAGTCCTTGATCTTGGCTTCTAGGATTCTCAAGTGAGGAAGGACTGGATGATGCTTGTGAAGCCCCAGGGTACCAGCCAGAGGTGAGAGGCACCTGCCCACCTGGATGCTTGGCTCCTTAGGTTGTGTCTACAGTTTACCCTAAATGTGGAAAGAAACTATGGTGATGTGTGTGTGGGGTGTGTGTGTGTGTGTGTGTGTGTGTGTGTGTGTGTGTGTGTGTGTGTGTTTTGACAGGGGTTTGACCTCAGTTCCTGTGCAGGCTAGGCAAGTACTCTAAAGGGAGCTGCATGCTCAGCTCCCGCAGTGATTTTGACTGGTGCTGGGAGCTGATAAGAGGCTGCATCCCCAGGGAGAGCCACCTCAAACTGAGCTAATAAAACTAGACCTCTTCTTGAATTTCAGAAAGAGTTGCAGATGGGGCAGTCCCCACCTTCAGGCAACTTTCTGCATCCCCCACACAAACATTTGATTTCCGAGTTTGGAACAATCTCATAGCCCCCAAACCCAGTCTCAGAGACACAGATACCTTCTGCTCTCCCAGGGATGTTCTCTCCCTTCTCCTCTCCCTCACCTTCTCCCTCCCCCCTCCCTCCCCCTCTCCCTCCCCCTCTCCCTTCCCCTCTCCCTTCCCCTCTCCCTTCCACTCTCCCTTCCCCCCTCCATCCCCAAAGGTCAGTACTGCTGGGTAGTGAGGAGGACATGGGACCAGAAAGGAAAGTATATGCCCCTTGGGAGTCTGACCTGGAATCCTGGTACTACTCTTAGTGACTCAGGGCAGAGACACAAGCCTTAAAAAGAGGGGCTGCAGGTAGCTGGGGCTACCCTGCTTGGAGACTGATGAGTCCTAGGCCACCCAATTCAGGGTTCTTTCTGCAGACTGTGACAAATGACACCCACCTGGACTATGGCTATTTAAGGGAGGCCAGCTGCCTCCTAGTGAGGGGAGTCTGCCCATCACTGTCTGACTGAAACAGAAGTGCAGGACAGGAATGTGGTCTACAGGGTGACACTTGGCCTACAATTCCCAGATTAAAATGGACCTTCAGCAAGGGTCTGGGAACCTACAGCTTCAGTTTTAGCAACCAAAAATGATTCTAGGACTGTTGTATGTTCATATCAGCAGTGCCCAGACCCCGCCCCCATTTTACCCAATCTGGAAAATTCTATGTTTAGAAAGTTGCATTCTTCACCCAGCCAGCCCTGCAGAGCTCTGGAAACTGGTCCCAGTTCTGAGTTTGGGGGGAATCCTCTATGTACTTGGCACCTGGAGCCTGAACCCAGCAGCCCCAGGGGAGCCTGGGAAGAGAGGAACATCAGCAAGAAAAGGTTTCCATAGAAATGTGAGTCCAAGACTGGGATCCAAATTCACCTTAGCTGCTCTGAGTGGCTTGTGTGGCTCACACTTGTGCAAGGGGTTCCCGATCATCTGTACCTGGAGGCAACTCTCTCCACCAGGAGGCATGGTGTATGGCGCGTGGTCCAGGCTGACCACAGTTGACAGGACCAAGTCTTGGTGACAGGATCCATTTAGTCCCCACTCTAACGAACCAACTGGACAAGAGGAGCATCCAAAGAAAAAGCAAGCTACAGAGGATTTTTGTCAAATCTCCCTTCTGGTTCAGAGGAGAAAGGGAGTGAGTTAAGTCCAAGTCCAGCATCTTCCACTCTCCACAGAGCCTACTGCTCACAGGAAAACCCACAACACCTCTCTGTTCAGTCCTTCACTGCCCCCTCCAAGGCCCACGACACCCAACCCTCAGTTGCCCACCAACACATACTGCTTTCACACACTTCCCTTTACCCTTTACTCTGCTTGTTTACAGATGGGAAATAGGTTCCTGTCTACTCAAGAACCCCCAAGACTCCCATGTCTGCTCCCCTGGTTAAATCTCCCTTTCATAGCCCATCACAGGAGCCTCTGGAACGATTTTCCTTTCTAGTCTGAAGACAGTTCTGGGCAATGATTCCATCAAGGGAGGGAGGAGCCTGTGCTGTCCTATTGTCTCACACTCAGATCAAGGCCTCCTCCAGATATCTCTACTTCCCTTCCCAGAGGGCCCACGCCCCAGCCTGCCCTCCGTATCTCTCACAGGTCTTAAGAGAGTTTTGCCGCTTGCAGAGAAGTTAGAACCTAGAACTAGGATTTGTCTGTAACTAGATGGAAGGAAGCCGAGAAGGTCAGGGATGAGGTTCCGAGCAGTCAGTGGACCCAGAGTAAGGATCTCCCTTCCAGGCCTGTTCCTGGTCTGCTAAAGAAACAGACAGACTAGAACCTCTCCTGCTTGACAGCCCAGCCATCTTTATGTAATTAATATTTCAGCTGGCTAAGGCCATCAGTGGAAACCAGACAGAGCAAGAAGGGTAAAAACAAAAGAGGCTATGTTGGAATTTGCGCAATGTACACACCCAGGCCCTGTCCACAATAAAGAGTCTCTTAAAACTGGGGCAGACTCAGCCAAGATCTGATCTCTACCATTGAAGCCAAGGGGAACCTGAGATTTTCCCAGGGGCTTCAGCTGGAAAGAGCTGGGGTGGGCCTGGCAGGGAGGGGCCTGCACAGAACCTTGAGGCCAAGCTTGGTCTCCAGGGATTTAGGCTCAACAAAAGAACCTTATGCAGTGAGGAGCCCAGTGCCTGGTTTTCTGTGCTTTGGTGATCCACACAGAACAGCGTCTGATTGCATCTGGACAAGGTTTCTGCCTTTCCCATCATGCCCTGAGCCTCTCTTGGCTGTCACTCAAACCCTGGCTGTGCCCATGGCCTGTGCCCAGTCGTACCCATTCATGGAGACGCAAGGAAGTCTTGGCGGCTCTCAGAAGCTCTCAGAAGCCTGGCATACCTCTGGGGGCTTCTGGAAGTAGCTCTACTCGTTTAGAATTTCAAAGTTTCCTTCCTCTTCCAGAGTCTACGCTGAAACTCAACCTCAGAATTTGGAGCAACAACAGAAAACCCTCCATCCACTTCCCTCCTCAGCACACAGGAACAAGAGCCTCACAGTCTGGAGTCAAAATCAAGCACTGGGTATGAAGTTCAGTTGAACTGGGAGGGGCCAGCGCTGACCTGGGCCGCTGGCTGGCAAATCAGGCCCAGGCTGTTTCTGACTGCTGCTAGGCTAACAAGCCCCAGCTGTTGACAGCATTGTGAGGCCCACTGGCAAGTGCCAAAGGAAACAGTGTCTCCAAAAACCATAGGTATCCATCCCTACAACATCTCCCACAGATTCCATGCTAAGCCACCTTCTAAGCATGTAAAAGAGTGGTTCAGCCCCTTTTATCATTTCCACGGGCACATCTGCATGCATGCCACATGTGTGTAGGGTATATGGGAGGCTAGAAAGGGGTGTTGGGTCCCCTAGAGCTGGAATAAAGTCATTATGAACCAATCCATGCAGGTGCTGGGAACTGAACTCAGGACCTCTGGGGAAGCAGCCGTCTTAACTGTTGAGCTATTTCGCCAGCCTCTTCCTCACCTGTACAAATACCTTTTTATGGCAGGTTTTCCTGTAGCCCAGGCTGGCTGCGTAACCTTCTGCCTTTATCCCCCCTAGTGCTCGATTTACAGATACGGCTAGCATGCCTGGTTTATGCTTGGGATTGAACACAGGGCTTCATGCACACCAGGGAACTGTGCTACCTACACACACACACACACACACACACACACACACACACACTTCTTTGTGGCTTTCTGAAACAGAATGTCTTGTAACCCAGGATAGCCTAAAATTCAGCAAGCTGTCCAGGCTGACCTTGAACTTCCGTAGCACAGAGACTGCAACTGTGCACTACTGCTCTCTCCTTTAGTCCCATTTTACAGGTCAGAAAACCAAGTCATAGAGGTTATAGTGCTCCCGCGTAGCATGAACTGCAATGGAGAGTGTTGGCAAGAATTGATTCTGGGACTCACCAGGAGCCACCATTCACTGTGGGAACTGAGAGAATGTCCTCAAAAGGGCAGGGGAAGAAAGACAAGGATCCAGCCCTGTCAGAAGATGCTGGCTCAGAGCCCCCAAGAGACAGAGTCCAGTCCTGTAACAGGCAGGCCCTACAGAGACAGAGGACCTAGCCCAGAACTACAGAGTTCTTTCTTTGGTGGGGAGAAAAGCAGCCTGCCCCCCAGTTGATGGAGAGTGGGGCTGTAGAGGACGCCAGCCCCAAATTTGCTAGGGGATTTGGGGAAACTGCACATTGCTGGTGGAAAGGAAGCAATCCCAGCACATTCTCAGGCCCAGCCTGCCCCCTGCTGGCCAAAGGGAGGATATAAAAAGTCAGCCGTCAGCAAAGTTGGGCTTTGAGATGGGTTTCAAATCCAACTCAATATGAAAGGTTGGCAACTGTGTGTGAATTCGTGTCATCCAGCTACGCGGTGGACAGAGAACTTCCCTTTTTTGTCCATTTGCCAATGAAACCACTGCACGGAAGGAACTCAGTGTGAGGAATATTCCAGTCACGGCTCAGAGCAGGGAGACGAGTAACGACGTCCAGGAATAATCGAGCTAGACTTCACCCCCCGCCCCCGGGTTTCTGAATTCCATCCAAGTCACACAGAAGCCAGAGTCCTTGGCCCATGTCAGCCGATCCTTGGTGAGGGCTCTTGGAGTATGACTCTCAAGACATAAATGCCCCCAAAAATTAACTCAAAACTCAAGAACAGAAGCTCACGCCATCTTGCATAGTTTAGATGGCATGTATCCCTTTTCTGTTGGCTTCGACAGGTCCAATCGTAAAAGCTGTTCACAGTCACGTGATTCCATAGGCTCTCGGGAGAACCGTGAGGCCAGGCGCGCTGCTTGGTGGTCCCAACTTAGTCACTAATAGAATGCCAAGTGGGCTCTCTGCTGGCTCCTGTGCTTGAAGGATTGGCAACAGAAAGTGCCAGGTGCTGGCTAGGACCCTGGGCTTCTATCGAAAGCAAGAATGAATATCCAGGCCACAAGCAAAGTTGGTACTGTGCTCTTTGGGCTGAACTTAACTTCAGACTCAAGCCCCCATTCACCTAATACCAGTATTATGAGCCTCTGAAGGTGGCCCTGATCTTTGAGAGGTGATTGGGTAATGAGTGCTGTAACTTCATTCTCTTTTCAGAGGTCTGTCTGGATGTCTGGACCTAGGCTTTCCATGTTCTTGGAGCCTATTTAAAGAAGAAGAAGAAGAAAGGAGGACTTTAAATTGGTGAAGAACGTTTACTCAGAAGCAAAGCAAACTGGATATGATGTAAGAGAGCAGCAGCAGGTTCCTTGATCTGTGGTACTCACAGCATTAGTTAGTCAGGACTTCCTTCTATGAGGGCCTTATGGAGCAAGAGCTAGTTACTTAAGTGCATACCATGGCTGGATCGCTGTTTTGATTGACAGATTTGAATTCTGCACACCTAGCTACCTGTGTGCATCCTTTCCCATGATGCATCTGATTCTAACCATGTGCATACCCAATTATGCACAGCCATAAGGTGGTATCCCAGTCAGGGTTTCTATTGATGTGATAAAACACCATGGCAAAAAAGCCTGGGAGGAAAGGGTTTGTTTCATCTTACAACTTGCAATCCATCAACCAGGGAAGCCTAGGCAGAAACTCAGGGCAGGAACGTGGAGACCAGTCGTGATGCAGAGGCCATGAGTAGGGCTGTTTGCTGACTGCTTCTCATGAAGTGCTTGCTCAGCTTGCTTTCTTATACACTCTAGGATGCCCTTCTCGGGGGTGGCACCAGGCACAGTGGGCTGGGCCTTCCTATATTAATTGACGGAAGCATTTTCTCAGTTAAGATTTCCTTGACATGCCAAGGTCTATGTCAGGTTGACAAAATCCAGCCCACACACATGACAAAGAGATATTGCTTGTAAACCACAAACTAGTTCAGGACACAACAGCCCCCACCTCCTACACTCAGATACGCTCTGCTGCAGCTTCAAATGACAGTGGGATACAAATCGAGGAGCTGCTAAAGGTGGCTAGAAAGATGTAACCTGTCCTGTTGTTTGAAGTGGATTGTTCCTGCAGCTCAATACGGGTAGGTGTGTCCTAGCTTTCTAGGTAAACTATTAGGGAAAAGGTGGGTGCATAGTCCCAGCCACAATTTTTGCTAGAAATTCCCATCAAGTCCTTGATTCTTTGAATACACTCAGGGTCAGAAAGGTTTTCGTTCAGGTATAGGGATGTCAGCGTGTAGGCAACAAGAAAGAAGTTCATTCCTCTGTGTCTGTCTTTCTGTCTCTCTCTTCTTCTTCTTCTTCTTCTTCTTCTTCTTCTTCTTCTTCTTCTTCTTCTTCTTCTTCTCTCTCTCTCTCTCTCTATCTCTCTCTCTCTCTCTCTCTCTCTCTCTCTCTCTCTCTCTCTCTCTCTCTCTCTCTTAGATTTCAAAGCCCTGTGGTCACCTGCAGAGTCCTCAGACTCCTGTGACCCTGCTCCCAGATCCATGGCTCCTCGGAGAATTAGAACAGGAGAGATGGGAGGCCTGTCTCCCACTTCCCTATCTGACCTCCATCTAGAGTGATTGGCCCTGATGAGGCTTCCTGAAATAAGGTCTTCAGTGCTGAGGTCACAGAACCCCTAAATAACCAAGGACAAGTCAGTCTTTTTAGCCCCATGGCCAAACACTGTCTGTGGTGAGAACAGTCACAACAGTACTAACCCCCAAGAGAAGAAGCCTCCTGGGAGGAAGGGCTTCCCCGAGGATGTATAAGTCCCTTCATCCTCTCCCATCCCTGAAGATGAATGGGTTGATTTCTCTTATACCCTGTATTCGTACTTGAACTTGGCATATTCAGTTGGTGCAGAAATACAATTTGCTTTCTTGGAGGTCCAGGGTTTGTTTGTTTGTGAGTTCCTCATCTGGGGACAGTAGAGCTCTGACCTCAGTGTTGGTAACAGCCCTATACAACTCTTGAAGTTCAAGACTCTTCAAAGCCTGCAGGACGACACTTGGACCATTCTTCCCTGGGTTTTGGCAAACTCTGAGCTGCACTTTAAGTATTTCAAGCCTTGCCATTTCTCACAAATGTTTGCCTCCCTTTATTTGAAGCTCTTTTGTTGATGATACTGATGTTGCTGACTTTCTGAGCTTCTGGGCACACTACTTCTCTGAGCTGTGCTGGGCTCTTCCAAGTTCTGAGGTTTGATCCCTTTCCCTTCCAGAAGCAGATGTGACCCTTGCCATCTACACCTTAGTCAGAAAGGGGATGAACAGAATGCTAGTAAGAATGTTGAGAGAGGGAGACATTTTTAATCTTTCTCATCTTTTGCTTGTTCCTAGAACAAGGTTCTTGAACATAAAAGCTAGGTAATCTTAACATTTCAGTCCAGTAGCAGTTTATCCTGAGGTAGCTATTATGGATTTACTTTAGCTCTCAAAACAATTGAAGTCTTTGGGATGAAGTTAGAGTTTATGAGAGCTGGCATAAAGCTCTATTGGTAGAATGCTTACCTAGCATGCACAAGTCCTGTGGTCTGTTCCCCATACTGCATAAACTGGGTGTGATGGTGTGCCCTTGTGAGCCTACCACTTGGAAAGTCGAGGCAGGAGGATCAGAAGTACAAGATCATCCTTGGCTGCATAGCTAGTTCAAGGTCAGCCTATGATACCTAAGACCCTCTCTCTAAAAACAAGGATCCTAATACCTTTTTTTTTCCTATTCCGTTGCAGAGTGACAAAGATGGCTCTGCCTGGCCTGCCATCCTGGATGACTTCCAGCGTATGAATCCTCTCTCAGAAAGAGACCAAGTACCCTAATGCCCTGCCCTGACTGTGAGAGGTCAACACCCTCTGTTGTGTGACATTCCGCTCCATCTCTTGACTCTCCATGTAACTGTCTTTGGGCAAATGGGCCACAGCAGAATCTTGAAGCAGTGGTTGTAGTTTCCATTTCCTGATCCAGGAGGAGAGCAACACGAGGCAGAGCCAGGTGACCCCAGAATTCCTGCCACATCCCTCCTAGAATGGCCAGACTGGCTGGCCAGCACACAGGCAAACAAACTCAGCCAAAAGCAGGAGAACGGCCCAGCTGAGCCTGCCCAAGGCCCTGACCCACTGACTCCAGTTACAATTAATACTGTGACATTACAATGTTGTGGTTGATAAGATTTTGGTTTGGCTTTTGAGGAGTTGGTGTGTGTGTGTATGTGTGTGTATGTGGGTGTATGTGTGTGTGTGTGTATGTATGTGTATGTATGTGTATGTATGTATGTGTATGTATGTATACTTTTCTATAAGTATTGGGCTTTCAATCCCTTCCCCTTTTATTTATGTTAGTTTCTTGAAGGTACGTATTATCTTTTCGGAACGGCAGCCCTGTGGTGGAGCCAGCTGCCGAGGTTCTGAGCTTGATCTCCAGCACTGATAAGATGCACAATTTTCAAAGCCTCTCCTCCAGTGTTTACTGGATTCTGCATCTCTCAGATAACACTGATGTCTGGCTTTGGAACTGCAGCCTTTGCACTTTTATTGCTATTTACACAGGTACTTTGGTCCATCAACTTGGAAGAGGGCTATCGAAAGCCACTTTCCCCTAAACACACATTCCTGCGTGTAGACTGAAATGAGTTGGGCGGGGGGGGGGGGGGCTATGTTAGGGCAACACGTAGACTCAAAATGCACAGTAGTACAAACATAGTTGTGTGTCTAGCTGCGAGCACAGTCTGAGAGAGGCCATACCCCTAACAAAAACTGACTCTCCCCTGCAGCGGCCATCAACTGCCCATAGCTCAGTTAGAAGCTGACCCTGTGAGACCCTTAGTTGTCTGAGCTGGTCCAGCCTGACCTTGCGCAGGTCTTGTTTGGGCAAATGCCTGACCTTGTGCAGGTCTTTTTGGGGCAAATGCAGTTGCTGTGAGCTCATGAGCACAATGGCCCTGCTGTGATGAGAAGATAGCATCTCCCCAGCAGTCTCCCCAACCTCTGGCTCTGATAATCTCCCTACTCCTCATCTGCACTGCTCCCTGGCCTTTGGGGGTATTGGCACGGCTGCCCCTTTCTTTTTTTTTTAAGATTTATTTATTCATTACATATAAGTACACTGTAGCTGTCTTCAGACACACCACATGAGGGCATCAGATTCCATTACAGATGGTTGTGAGCCACCATGTGGTTGCTGGGAATTGAAGTCAGGACCCCTGAAAAAGCAGTCAGTGCTCTTAACCATTGACCTAAGATAAACACAAAAGAAACAATACCTTGTTATAGCTAACCTGATAAAATAATACTTAAAGATATTTTTAAGTTGCTACAGGAGCTTGGCACGATGGTGCATGCCTTTGGTCCTAGCACTGGGGAGGCAGAGACAGGCAGACTTCTGTGAGTTCGACACCAGCCGTGTGTATGTTGCAAGTTCTAAGCAAAATAGGACTACTCAGTGAGAGACACAGAGAAAGTGTCCCCTTCGGTGGGGGGCAGTAATAACACGGTCAGCAGCTTCTCAACAGAAATGCTGTGCTTACTGCATCAAAAGAAGGAGAATCAACCATGTCCGATCATACAGCCTGTCTTAGTTAGGGTTTTACTGTTGTGAACAGACACCATGACCAAGGCAACTCTTATAAGGACAGCAATTAATTACAGGTTCAGAGGTGCAGTCCATTATTATCAAGGCAGGAGCATGGCAGCATCCAGGCAGACATGGGGCTGGAAAAGCTGAGAGTTCTACATCTTCATCCAAAGGCACACAAGAGAAAACTAGCTTCCTGGCAGCTAGGAGGAGGGTCTCCAACTCTCCCCTACCCCAGACACATCTCCTCTAACAAAGCCAGGTCTTCTCCAACAAAACCACACCTCCTAATAGTGCCACTCCCTGGGGCAAGCATAAACAAACCACCACACAGCCTTCAACAATAAAGGATTTGAGTTAGTTAGCCTTTTAGCCCCTGTAACAAACACCCAAGATAAATAATTTAACATTAAAAAGGCTTATTTTGGCTCTCTATCTTTGAGATGTCGGTCCACGGCCACTTAGTTCTGGGCATCTGGACCTGGGAGTGAGTCAGTTCATCCTGGAAGAGGAATCCTCTCACGGAAGCCAAGAAGCAGCAAGAAGGAGAAAAAAAAGAGGGAGGGAACCAAACACCCTTCAAAGGCCTCCTGTCACTTTTAATCATACTATCAATAGATTAGGCCATTGATGAAGTCAGAACTCCTGATGACCCACACCCACTTCTTCCAATGAATTTCTAAACTTCTCAAGTTTCTACAACCTCCCGAAACAGAACGGGAGCCAAGAATTCAAACATCTGAGGCTGTGACCTCACTCATGTAGATACATGTGCATGTACACACACACACACACACACACACACACACACACACACACACACTACTACAATAAACAATGTAAAAAGAGAGCTGGTCATGGGTCATGTAGCCCAGTGGGTAGAAATCCTGACTAATGTGTAAGGGGCTCTGGGTTCCATCAGAACAAAGTAAAAGTGACAGTACCGTATATGGGAGCATTTACAAGCAGATGCCACAGAAGCCAGAAAAATCTCACATGTACAGACACAGAATAATTCTAAAATGAGCCTGAACACCAATGAGGGAAGCTTTGCCCTACAAGAAGCCAAGAAGGCCCTGGGCAGAGTGAGCCCAACAGCACTGCTCCTTCCAAGGAAACACAGAAAACGCAAAGCACGGCCCAGAATAAACCAGGCTCTGCTCCGGAGAAGCACAAAAGGGCATCTAGAGTTAGAAGTGGAATTCACTCCAGATCCCACCAAAGTCAGGAAATCCCTCCCCACTTCCAAAGAAATCACAGTTTCTCGGCTGGGGACCCTTCCAGCTCCACGGGGACACATGAACACCCTTTGGAAAAATGTCAAGAGAACTCACAGCTTCTTTATTCTTTATTAGTTTTTAGTGCACGTGCAAAGTAACCGTTTTCTTTGCAACATTTTCTATGTGTTCCTCTACTTCCCAACCTCCCCAGGTCCTTCACCCCCCCCCCAGGACTTCTCTTCCATTTTCATATCATCTCTTTAAAGTTACGGGCCTCATTTCCACCCAAAATAGGGGAAGTAAGTAGATACAATCAATACAATTCAAACTCGGTCCCCAGGCCCTTGCTAGCAGTGTTCCAGATCAAATTACAAACCCAATGTTTAAACAGATTAGACGCATAAAAGGGAATAAAAAGTATATTGAAAGAACAATATTCTATAAAAACAAAATTGTAGTCAGATATGAAAATGAACTAAATTATAGTTTGGGAACTAAAAATAATTCATCCCCAAATCATTTAAAATATAATAGTTTTGATAGCACGGTCGATGGCATAGACCCATAGTAGGCTTTAGTGACCTGTGAGGTGAAAAATGGGATTTTATGGAGGCTGTGCAGATAGGAGAGGGGAGAGAAACTACAAGAGGCTGATGGGCCCGAAGGAGGAAAGGAGGAGGGACACCAGGAATACAGGAGGACTCTGACCACAGTGAGGACCCATCCTTATCTGTGTCCAGGATGCTGGGATGCCGGGGTGCTGGGGTGCTGGGGTGCTGAGGGGCTGGGATGCTGAGGTGCTGGGATGCTGGGATGTTTGGATGCTGAAATGCTGGGATGCTGAGGTGCTGGAATGCTGGGATGCTGGGATGCTGGAGTGCTGGAATGCTGGGATGCTGGGATGCTGAGGTGCTGGAATGCTGGGATGCTGGGATGCTGAGGTGCTGGAATGCTGGGGTCCTGGGATGCTGAGGTGCTGGAATGCTGGGATGCTGGAATGCTGAGGTGCTGGAATGCTGGGATGCTGGGATGCTGAGGTGCTGGAATGCTGAGGTACTGAGATGCTGGGGTCCTGGGCTGCTGAGGTGCTGGGATGCTGGAGTGCTGAGATGCTGGGGTGCTGGAATGCTAGGATGCTAGGATGCTGGGGTGCTGGGATGTTGTACTGAGGTGCTGGGATGGTGGGATGTTAGAGTACTGAGATGCTGGGATGCTAGGATGGGCACAACCTGTCCTCTGGGCACTTAGCATATGTCTAACTTGGGTTGCTGAGGTAAGGCCCTAACGAGTCACTTTTTAATGGGTGCTATTCAAGTTTCTGTTAGACAATGAGCAACCTCTATCCCAGAGGGGCATCTCTGGAGTAAAGAGCTTGCACAGCTGGGCAAACCCAAGGATTGAAGCCCAGGGTCACAAACTAGAACTTCCAAAAAATGTCCAGAGTTCAATCAATAATTCCCTGCCATGTGGGATCCGGTTGGGGTGAGTTTGGCTTGTGGAAACTGTGGGTTCCCCTAGATCTGTGCTGTCGTAGCTTCTGTAGCTCCACTGCCCTGGAGTACCCCAAACCCATCTGGAATGTTTGATCTTGATTGTCAACCTAAACAGAGACTAGGTAAAGTGACTAGAGAAGTAACCAGGAGACTAGTAAAGTGTTCCTCCGGGGTGTTATGTGTCTGTGAGAATGTCTTGGGAAGGCAGATGGGAGACATGCCCTGAAGGTAGGCAGTGCCATCTGAAATCCCAAGAGGATGCTCAGAACGACACAGAGGAGGGAGAGACCACTTTCCTTCCTAGCCACCATGATGCAACCTGCTTTTCTTGGCCACGCCCTCCCTGCCATGCTTTCCTAAAACCTCTGAGTCTGCGAACCCTTCTGGCCTTGCTTTCCTGAGGATGCTGCAGGCCTGTAAGCCTCTCTTATTGGGAGTGAATATATTAGACTCGCTACTAGGAGAATACAGTTACTGTTGGGTCTTCTCAGAACCACAGCCCAGTGATTAGTTTTAGACATGTCTTTCCAATACCCGTCTTTGCTGAGGTTAACCCTGGCCCAGATCCAAGGTGATCCCTACATTTACAAGTGGCCCTTCTGTCTTGGGGTTGCATTCTCAAAAACGAGTAAAGACCTTTCTGATGCAATACCTAAGGTAACCACAAGGGAGCACTGCAGGGCTGTCCTTCGAATCTTCCTGGTAGCTTGCTGCGGAATCCCAAGGTTCTGGGAAGGGAACTTCCTACTTTGCTTCCCCGTCCCCACCCTCTCTTCCACACACTTTTGCAAAGACATCGTAGGAGTTAGTGATTGGCTCGGCTGGATTGTTTTTCAAAGTCAATAGAGGCCCCTTTGAAAAGCACTAGATTCCTCCCCAATTAGAAGCCGGGGAAACTTAAGCCGTCCAACTATTTCTCCGGAAAGTTGAACACTTTCTCTAGACACCCATTCTTAGAAATGCTGCACTGCTGCATGTCTGGGGATTGGGGCAGCTCTTGTAGAAGAAACCTTAGAAGTTGGCCTTGGGGTAAACAAGGAACCAACGCTATGGATGAGAGAGTGGACGGAGATAGACCGTGGATCACGGGCGAAGGGAAGTGGGGGTGGGGGGATAACGCAGAGATAGGACATTTACCTAAACCGAGTTCTTGTGGGCTGCTGGCTCGCTCCCTTAGGAAATTTCCAGAATTCCATTTTGCTGACTGAGCTGTCCATGGCAGGAGTTCCCCGGATTATCTCATGTGGAGGCAGGAGAAAACAAGCAGTTGCTATGGCCACTGAGGAGAGCTTCGACGGCCCCTCTGTGGGCTGGAGGGCAGCCCTAGAAGAAATCAGCCTCAACCCCATTCCTCCATCATGATTCGAACCCACAGCGGCCAAACTGCTGACCACAAGGCTCTTAAGCCAACTGGCTGTCCGTGGCAACCCAGTGTCCCTAAGCTATGTGAAAGCCTCATCTGAGAGGTCCAGGATCTGCAACACAACACACAGCCTGTTATCCGATGCGAAAAGGATGCAGAGGGCGGGTAGAGGAAGACAGCGAGACCACCACAGTGCTTCCATGGGGACAGAACGGGTTAGAGCCAAGAGGGATCCCATTGGTTGTTTCTTGGGCTTCTGTGAGTGAGTGTCATTAAAGCTGCCTCCGGGCCTGGCCTGAGCCCTACCTACCCGCCCTATTCTACTTTTAGAAATACCTGGCCTCACAGCTCAGCCTTGGTCCTCTGGCTTCATCTGCCTCTTTACGAACCTTTTCACAGACTGATTGAGAAGCTGCAGTTAGGACTGTCTCTAGGCCAACCGACCTTAACTCAAGGCCCAGCTGTGCCTTTCATAGGCTCAGTACCTCGGTATGTCCTTTGTCCTCTCTGAGTAGCCATTCTATGGCTTTCATACTGGAACCAGAGCCTAGACAGAACCTGCCCCCATGGAAGCACTGTGGTTAAGGGAGAGTGCAGTGAGAAACTCACAGGTGCCCATCTCAAGGGACCTGGTGCCTACCATGTGACAGCCAGTGTTAGCATGACTATTCTTGCCCCTGTCACCACAGATGCAGAGTGACAGGCTTTTTACCATGTCAGGAAACATCCTGTGACAAAGCTTAGGACATGTTTTGACTCTCCGGGTTTTAGGCCATTCTGCAAAAAAATGCTCCAGTCGATTTTATATCCACCAAAATTCAATTACATTTGTTCCCAAGCCTCTTTGTGCCACTTGTTTTAGACATTATAAAAACACTATTTAATTAAATATTAGACAAATCAGCAGTTTTTCAAACTGGCTAGTTGCAGGAGCCTTTACAGACTTAATTACAGTCTTAACATCACTCAAGATCACAGGAAGCGGCAACATATATTTTCTCGATGTGTCTCTTTCTTCCTCTGTCTGCCTCCCCTCCCCCCACACACATAAAAATAGAAAAGGAAAAATGAAAGTGGGGAGTGACTGAGAAAGAAGCAGAAGTCAAGCTCTGGCCCCCACAAGCCACATAGGTGCACACAAGCCTGACACAAAATGTGCAAGTGCCTAAGTGAAGGTCTGGCTGGAAACCAGGAGAGGGTCATCATCACCACAAATAACAAGTGTGTGTGCTCCCGGTGGCTTTGCAAACACCCCCCAGTTCCCAAGCCCCCACGAGAAGCAAAGGAAATGGGAAAACTCTGCTGTCTCATCCGACGTGGATAACTCTGTAGACCTACGCTAAGAAAAGGCTCTGCCTTACGGGAAGAGACAGACAAATGTGTACTTCACATGTCCTAAGTAAAAACATGTTTAGTAGCGTTGCAAAGCCCTGGGTTCAAGTTTCAGCACCATACAGTGATTTACGTGTTTAAGAACTGTTCGATGACAGGTAGACATGTTCGATGTTAGGTAGAATTACCACCCTATCCCGGATGCCTAAAGTCCTAGTTTTACTCTGTTGCTATGTGCTCTTAATGCAACTTGGTGTGTTGAGGAGGGGCTGACATTTCTAGGTCACAGAACATCATTAAGGAAGTCAGGACAGGAACTCAAGCAGAAACCATAGAGGATCACCGCTCACTGCCTTATGCTTAGCTTTCTTACGTAGCTTGGGACTACCTGCTCAGAAAAGGAGCTGCCCATAGTAGGCTAGACCTTCCCAGATCAATTAATAATCAAGACAGCCCCTCACAAACACACAGAGACCAATATGAGCTAGGCAAGATCTCAACTGAGGATTCTCTCAGATGACTCTAGGCTAAGTCACATTGGCAATTAAGGTTAGCCAAGACGCCAGACTAACTCCATTACAGATAATGGCCCAGCTGGACCCCCCTCCCACCATGGTATCAGCTCCACATCTCATCTTTGCCTTGGGTCATTTTGCCTTTGACCCCTCCCCCAATCATTTGCCATTTCATTCATCAGATAATGGAAGCCAACCTTATGGATTGGAACACACACACACACACACACACACACACACACACACACACACACACTTATGCATGCCAACCACCATGTCTCAGGACTGGAAGGCTGGTGAAGCAAGGATGCCCAGGGCACAGAAGGCAGCAGCTGGAGCTAAAATGAGGGTGAGTAGGAGAAGCTGAAGTCTGAAGGAGCTACTGGGTAGAGAGATGGGCAGGTCTTCCCACTTCATCCTGCATGAGCTGAGGTTGTCAGGGCTCCAAAGAAGAGAGTATCACAGTTAGTGTGAGGCAGGGGTTGACAGTGATGAGTCCAGGAGAGCCACGTGAGGCTGTGAGGCTGCAGAGGGAAAGAATGTCAAATGTCTCCTATCCCTCACTTGGGTTTGGTGAGGCCAGTTTAGAGGTCCCTTAGAAAAAGCTTGTCATTCATAGCTCCACCATGGAGATGGGCCACCATACACCGTGACACCCAGGGTTTCCAGGAGGGAGAGAGAAAAGGGGAGTAAGAACTTTTGACTGTTCTCAAGCAAGTAGGTGGTGTGCCATTGAGTGGTTTCAAATGGGGTGTTGGGGGAACATAACTTGCCTTTGTTGTCTGGCACCTACCTGCCCTAAGGGATAAGGGAGGTGGAGAGGCTCCTCCTGGACTTTGCACTGGTGTCTTTGCATATAAGTGACTCTCAGCACAGCCCAGGAGCAAACTGGAAACCATTAGGTTCTGATTTAACAGGGAGAAAAAGGATTGCTCTCCAGTGATGCTGGTGGGTTCAAAATACAGGGACACAGCATGCTTGCTTGGTAGGGATTCCTTCTGGGGTGGGTGACGTTTGGCTTAACAAAGCTGGCACAGCCCCTCAGGTGGATGGCAGGTGCCCTCCACAGATGTCAATTCTAGCTCAGGTTCTTAGCCACACAGGCCTCTCGGACAGCTTCTTTCTTCTGAAACGTTAACCCCTTGCAGGTCATCCACCAGCCACAATGGTGACTGTGTCTCCTCCTACTCTATTCACGCCTGCAGCAGTGGGCCCCAGTACACCAGCTCAAACAGCCTTTCCCCAGCCTGTCTTCACCAGTCCCTGATGCCACAGCCTCTCTCATGGAACTCCCAGCTCAGGGCCAGAATTCCAGGCTGGTGCACCCTCTGGGGTCCCGGGTGGCCTCTGCAGCCTAAATGACAAAGATGGTGAAAATCTTCCTGCACGACACTCCCACACAGAGCTTACCTTAGCCTTCAGGCTGAGCTCCCTCCAGGGCTGACCCCTCTTATCCACGCTCTTGTTCCCACAAACCTACATTGGGAGCCTCTCACCTTGAGTGTGGTTCCTTCAAATAAACCTCCACCGCTCAGCCCGAGACCTCCCCGTGTTGGTTAAATGTTATTATTCTTGAGGGTCTTGGGTACTTGCTGTCCAGTTGGGCTTTTAGAGGAAGACAGCGCCTTCTGAGGGTAGATGGGGCATGTGCTGTGGGTCTCATCCAGGGTAGAGTGGAGACTGAGACTCAGCAGGAACCCAGTGCCAGTACGGGCTTCAGCAGGGCCTGGGCACGCTGGAGAGGCAAGCTTACTCTGCCTGGGGGAAGCCAGGTCAGAGTTTCTAGCCATGCTATCAAGCCTGGTGTGGGGACTGAGTGCACAGGGAAGTGACAAAGTACAGAAGGTAAGGCAGTGGGTGCAGAAGCCTCGGATGGAAGGTCTCACTGTCCCCATCTGCTCTCTTCATGGCTGTCAGATTTCTGAGATACTTGGGGTAAAAGGACCAACTTTTGTCCTCAGCAGCACCAGGCTCCATGTGGCTGGGGCTTGTTCCGCTCTCTCTCAAAGGCCAGCACACACGGAGGACCCACTAACGCATCCTGAAAATAGAAAATCTAGAAGAACATGCACATGAACTACGGGGCCGGCCTCGCCCATTGCCTGGCCCAGTGCCTTGTGCAAAGTAGATGTTCAGAAAATATTTACTGAGAAAATGAAATGCTAGTTCTTTGAACAAGTTCTAGCTAGGGTGTGTACCTTGGTGCCACCCAGGCAGGCCTGAGGCCAGAGGGTGGAAACCTTCTCTTTAGACTATGACTCAGGTCCTGGGGGACACCTCACCATAGGCCAGCCCCCAGTAGCCTGTCTGTGTGGGAAACTTAGCCCATGAGCCATCCACCCTAGGGCAGGAAAGGGAGGGCACCTCTGTCATCTGAGGCTCAGCTCGGCAAGCCTTTGAGTGAAGCAAATGTCTTTAATGTGCTTTGGTTCCTATGAAGAAGTTTGTCACCATCCAGACTCCCCAGCCTGGGTGACCCCAGAAGCAGCTGAGGGCATTTGAAATAAGACCTAAATAGAAGGTGAGTTATGACAGTCAGAAACACCAGGATGCCAAGCTCACACAGAATAGCACCAGGGCTAAAAGCGTTGACCTGGAAGTTGGCATTGCGCAACTCCTTTCCGCAGACCTGTACTTGGTGACTTCAGGCAGGTGTGCAGTCTCTCTGATATTCAGTTTGTGCTTGTTAACTCTGATACCCACTCATGAGGACATCAGAACTGCAGCATCTCCATGGTTACAAAGTGGATTTGCTGGGACATGGGCCTTCCCCAGGCTCACCCTCTTCTTTCATGCTATCCTGGAAGAATGGAATTTGAAAGGGCCAACCAGAGCATCCTATCCGTAAGGAAAAGGTGCCCCCTCACCCCCATTCCCAAGACCCAGTCTTCCTGTATTTATCCAGGAAGGGATTCTTCAAGAACCTGCCAAGTTCTGTCCCTGTGGTCACCTCATTATTTTGCCTTGGGTGAGCCACATGTGTATTTATGACCCATATTTCATCCTTCACTGAGACCCATCTGCTGCTAGATATGACCAGGGCCCAGCTCTCCTCAGGCCTTTCAAAGTACAAGGAGCTTCTTATGAACCCCATGAAAGCCCAGAAGAAGTGTGACTCCCCAAGACTGCTGCCCCAGTAAGGGGTTCTCTATGATAGAATAGAAAATTCATTTCATGTCTGTGGTTAGGCCCCAACACAGAGCTGCTATCATGGCTGCCAAGACAGGAGTTCATTCATTTTCCTACTGCCCTGAAGACCCTGGGCAGGGCACACCCACTTACAGGTGGCAACTGAGGCACATTCTTACTCCTCTTCAGCCAATATCCATGTTTGGCATGGTACCTGGAAGTCACCCATGAGTGAACCTATGCATTCCTCCTGGGACAGTAACCTTACGTTCCAAGGACCCCATGGCTACCCATAAACTGTCCCTTCTGCCTGAGCCCTGCTTGGCAGCCAAGGAAGAAAAAGAACAGGATGCTGGCCAAAAGAGGTCAGGAAGGCAAGGCCAGCCTGGGCCGTTATATAGATGGATGCCAATGGGGTTGGAGGTCAGCCTAGCAAAAGCTGGGGGCAGGAAGGCTGTAAGCTCAGAGCTCTCATGGGAACTAAGAGAGAATTTTATTTTCATAATTTTTATAACCAGTTGTCTCTGTCACATTATGAACTCAGCAACAACCAGGCTTTAGAACCTCAAAGCTGCCCAGTGTTTGCAACCGAGGAAGTGCCAGAGTTGACTTGCAAGCACTGAAAAGCAAAGGCAACCAGCAGCCCTTGAGAGACGCTTCTCATACAGCCAAGAAGATCTGCCTTGGTGCACAGTACTTGTTCAGGTGAGCTTCCTGAGGAAAGGAATAGCCAAAGGACTTGTATCTGAGACTCCTGTCCCACCTCCCCCATCACAGAATACTAGGTATTACCTCAGAGCCTTCAGTGAGCTGCTGCCCCTTCCATCACGTTAAGGTCCCCCATGGTAAAACTACAAGGGACCAGTCACTGGGCACCTGATGCATCCCACTTGCTGGCCTGGCCAGCACCCAAGACCGCTCTCCTGTGGTCAGCTACATGATAGCATCTGAAGATGTCCACAACACAGGTACCAGAACCTGCCCACAATGCAGGTGCCAGAACACTCTGTGGGTGAGATCTTAAGATGGGGCAGTAGCCACAGATTATCCTGTGTAACTCTCGCAGTCCTAATGAGAGGCGGGGTGTGAACAGAGGCCATGTGACCAGGGAAGCAAACAGTCTAAATATGGCACTCTAGAAAAAAGTCTACTAGCCAAAGTGCCTGGCAGCCTCTCAAAGCCGGGAAAGGCCTGGGCACAGCTTGCCCTGGGGTCCCAGGAGATGTAGCCTAGCTGCACCCTGCCTCAGACTATGGTTCCTGCCTGGTGAGACTGCTGCCCCCCCCCCCCCCCGGGACTGTAGGGTGAGAAATTCACTGTGTTTGAAGTCACCATGGTGACATTAGTCATCAATGAGAAGGGGCTGAGGTCACAGAAGCCAGACCAGCCTGAGGCCATCACAGGGATAGATGCTAGGGAGGTTAAAGGTCATTCTTCCAAAGGCCTGGACAAAGGGGGTTACTCCTCAAAGCTCTCTGGGAGAGCCAGGCATTCCAGCTAAAATGATTTGTTGCCGCAGTGGCTAAGAATTTCACTCAAGTGCAGTCCCTGACACACTGCATTCCTTTCCTGGTGCCCCCCAGGGGAGCTGGTCCCAAAGTTCAGGAAAAACCAAACTCCTCAAAGCTAATTTTTCTTGCAAGTCTCCACTCGATTGGCCTCACCCACAGGGCCCAAGGCTCTCCTGGGGATGAGGTCTCCACCCCGACAGATGAATACCATCCTGCACAGCACCCCCCCCCCCGGCTGTGAGGCTTGCAAGCCTGTTTCCTAGCAGCAAGGGTAGGGGAGAGCTACAGGGAGAGGCACCTCTAGCTTTCGGAGGTATGCCCTGGCCTGTCCGGCTTCCGAATCCACCATCCTCTAGCCTCTCTAGGCAGGGGCATTCTTGCTGAGGGAAGCCAGTTCCAGTGTGCTGAGTCTAGCCTCACACTCAACATACCACGATAAGGAGCAGTGCTGGGGAGAAGGGTCCCAGAACCGTGGGAAATCACCAAAGGGCCATTCTGTCCTCTGTTCATACCTACCATACCGAGCTTTGAGGTAGGAAATAAGCCCTCTCTGCAACTGCTTCTCTCCCCAAACTGATGTGTTGATGTCCCGCATGGGTTGAGCCTGAATACAGAAGGAAAGTCCTTTGAAAGGGTTGTGAAATTAAATTAGACCCTTAACGGTGTCACTGGCATTTTTATGAAAAGAGGACAAGGTATGGGGGACCCACACAGAGAGATGGTCACGTGAAGAGGAAGTCAAAGAACAAGCACTGGGAAGCCATGGAAAGACGCCATAGGGAAACCAATGTACTGGCCCCTGAACGCAGACTTACATATGAACAGTGACAGTAAACGTGTCGTGTGGCGAATGAATGTGAAATGTCCCCATTGGCTCCCACGGTTGACCACTTCAGCTGTTGGTGCTGGTCAGGAAAGCTGTGGAACCTTTAAGGGGTGGAACTTCATTGGAAGAAGGTGTGTTACTTTGTTCATCCTCTCCTTCTCCAAGCCCACCCATGCTCCCTGGGTGCCAGCAAGACCCTGCCTACCTAGGGATGAGACACACTCAGAGGCACCAAGGATTTCAAACTCAAGTTCTTAAGGTCACTGGTTACCTCAGTCTTCCATTCCTAGGTCTGAAGACCACATGGAGGGCACTTGATGCTGGACAGAACCTCCCACCCTGACTCCCAATCACAGCAGGCATTGACAGGAATTTCAGGAAACGAGTATGGCTGTGTCTGCTCTGGGGCTGTCTCTGCTGTGAGCACTACAACCCAGCTCTTTGTGATGAGATCCTGTATCAGTGAAGATTCCGGTAAAGTACTGACCTTCTCACCCAGGGGCTTGCTCGCTCACACGCACACCCAGACCAGCATGGGAACAAGTGGCCGGCAAGCTTGTGATGGAAGGCTGGCTCTCAGCAGGCACCAGTTGTGTGGGTCCATCTTTATTTATTTTAAATACGAATAAAAGTACAGAATAAATGTGACTCACATATCATACCTTACACGACAAGGGAGGGAGGGAAGGTTTTATACACCCTGGCACACAGCTTTGGGAATACAAAGTGTCTTCGGTACCAGGTCTGTGTTTCACTTTGGTTTGGGGTAACAGGCTTGAGAGCTGTCACCCAAAACACTGCCTGTGCTCTCAACATGAGGGGACTTCAACCGAGCTAAAGCAGTGCTGGTGATCCCCGGGGAGGGACCAGTGGAGAGAAAACTGGGTCTGGATGGCCAAGGATGGCAGAAATGGAGGGGCTGCATGTATAAAAAGATCAGCAATGAACCAAATAATATTGGAAATAAGACCTTTGGCAATACTTCTGTAAGAAGCAGAATTACGCTACATGTTATTCACATGCATAGGAGTGCGCAAGAAAAAAATCTCATAGTCGTGGTTGGTGTGGGACAGTAAGATATGTCCTGGAAATGACAGGCTAAATGGTGAAGAAATTAATTCATAAAGGCATCATGTCTCTAATGGAGAAGTCCCATCAGCAAGACAGCTGAGAGGGTCACGCTCAGTACACACACACACACACACACACACACACACACACAGTATTCCAAATAAATACTCTCTCTCTCTCTCTCTCTCTCTCTCTCTCTCTCTCTCTCTCTCTCTCTCTCTCTTTCACACACACACACACACACACACACACACACACACACACACACACAATCATTTCTTCCCAAAGCATCCTTGTGCTCAGGCCAGACTTTCCCACTGGCTGCTGAGCCAAGTGGCCACGTGAGAGAAGGAGGAATTGTCCTGGAACACAGGCCTCAAGACACACGGCTCCTTCAGTAACAGAACTGGCCCAGTCCATGCTGACGCCCAGAGCTCTCCCTGAACCTTCCAGTGGGCTGAGAGTCCCATTTCCAACAAGGATGGAATACAGAAGGACTCACACAGCTGAGCAACTGCACATCCTCCTGCTGCCCAAGTCCGGCTTCTCTCACATGTCCAAGTGACAGTTGGGCATGCGGTGTGTGCACGCTCTGACGCTGGTGGACAGGATCCTGACCTGAGAACACAGCTTCATGGGTAACATCCCCTGGCAAAGCTCCCATGAAAAGCTTTGTGACATTCCCACCTCGTCCTGTGTGACAAATGGGCTTAAGCTGTTCTCTCTAATATTCCCTGGGGTCTTGAAAAAAAATGACAAGACTTTCAGCATATCAATTGGAAACCAAGCTGCTAACAGGCCTGGAAAGGTCCATAAAAAGCAAAGCTGTCTCCTAGTCACACCACATGTGGCCCAAGCTTAGTTTGTGAGGATGTGGGTGTCTTGAGACTCACCTTTAGTGAGTTACAGAACTTTGGCAATACATGACCAAGGATGTGGATAAAAGCCTCCAACAGGAAGATGGTGAGAGCCTGTAACTAGCCGGAACCAAAAACTGAAGCATCTTCGACTTCTCCAGTGACCCTCCACAAATGGGGAGGGCTTCGCTTCCTTTTGCACCAACTGTTCGATGCCTTGAGGTTGTTCTATTCTGGCATTAACAACAAAACATCCTTTTCCAAATACAAACCGGATTCCTTGAGGAAAACCTCCAGGAGCAGAAGACAGGAAGGGCCAGCCAAATGCAAGAAGCAGTTAGTTTAAAAATGTTCCTGATGTTGGGTATAAATAAAGTCTATGGGCAAAACAGGTCAGAGAGATGAGCCTGGTGCCAAAAGCTGACTTCTGAGTTTCTTCTGAGCCCAGCAAAGGGAACAGGGCTTGTTTCTGATGTCGCTGAAGGACTGACCTGGGGTTATGAACCAAACTGAAAGAGCCTCCATTCTCCAAGCAGCTCCATTCTCTGCCCACATGGGGTTATCAATTTATGCAAGGTCTGCTGGGATATAACATGTGAAGGACAGCCCAAGAGCATGGCCTTAATCGGATGCCAGAGCCGTCTGACCCTACCCCCAGACAGACTCTCCTGGAGGAAGAAAGGCAAGGCTGGTCTGTGGACTCCCATAGCTTTCTCTTCCTACCCACTGGGTGACATAGCTCCATTGCTCTTCTGAGATCCTAGGCCCTCTGGGAACAGACAGAAGCCTACCCCAAGTGTATTTTCCAAGGCTTCAGGTGGAAGAGCCTAGTAGTCAAGAGCAGAGCTGCTGAACATGGCAAGGAAATTTTCAAAAGTAATTCCCACAACAGGTGCCTTAGGAGAAGATTGGGTGGGGCTCCAATGATTTTCTCCACACTGTGGGTGACAGTTTTCTACCTGGAGACTTTTGAAGTCATGGCAATGACAGAGTCAGTGAGCCCAGTGTCTTCAGAAGGGACTCAGTTCTCATGTTGTCTTCCAGGCAAATGCCTCATCATGCAAGACCTGTGCCAGCCTTTTGTTGAAAGGCCCATAGAAATCCCGCAGAATCTCCTGGGTGATCGGCCACATGGGTCCCAGACTACGATCCTCAGGACGTCGTGTGTTGGACGCAGGGCTCTTGGTCATCAAAGCTTCTTGCTTCTCACTTAGAGGCCCTAGAATGAGAAGAAACATGGCCCTGTAAAGCTGTAGGTGTCCCTTGAAGTGAAGGGGGACTTCATATGAGTCCTGACTGACCTTCATGCTCAGCCACAGCTTTCCCATCAGAAGATGTGCTTGGACTGGAAAGATGGCTTAGTGGTTAATAGCACTTGTTCTTGCAGAGGACCTAACTTCAATCCCAGTCCCTACAAGGAGCTTACGATTCTCCATAACTCCATTTCTAGGAAATCTGATACCCCCTCTGACTTCTGAAGGCTCCAGGCACACATGTGATACACACATGTACATACAAACATAAGCATAAAATAAAACAAATAAATCTTTTTTTAAAATGAAAAAGATAAAGTTGGATTCACTTGAAGAAACCACGGAAGGGAGAAACTATTGGACACTGCAAAGCAATTCTAGAGCCCAGGCTCTTGCTGGCCATCAGGAAGCCCTGCTAGCAGTGAGATGGTGTCCCTTCATCTTTGGGCCACCTAAGAGTTCATGTCCATCTACTCTGCATGGGCTACCTTCAAGGCCCATCACTTGTCTTAAGTAACTATGAACAGGGACTTTTGTTTCTTGCAACTCTGCCATCATAATTTCTAGTTTGGGTTCCTGAGTGACAAAAGGGCTTGGGTCTGAGTGAACTCTGCCTCCTCTTTCTCCATGTGACAGATGTGTCAGAAGGAATGGTGGTCCCTGGACCTGTAGCAATTGTATTGTGGGGAGATACCCCAGAGAAGGCCAGCAGGGGCTACAAATGATGCTCTACTGTATCATCCCAAACATCTGGGTCGTCAGCTGCTCACTGGCTCAACCTCTGGTCACTAGACCACCAGCTCCTAATGCTTCTGGACCCCAAGCCTGTAGGAGCCAACCAAAATCATTCTCACAGTCCAGTGTCTCAGGGTTATACAAGACAGAAAACTGACCTTACATTTCTGTCCCTTGTAGGAAAAAAAAAAAAAAAAAAAAAAAACGTTAATTCGCTGCCTAAGAGTTCTGAATTCTATTGGTGGCCAGATATATTTCAAGAAATATTCAGGTAACAAAATTCCTAAGCAGCATTATTAAATGGAACTATAGATAATGTCCTGTGAAGAAAAGAGACCTAGCCTGATATTTACAGCCTCCACAGTTGTTCTTGAGTGAATTATCCACACCCAGGCAGCACACCTCACCTCTGCATGCATGTGCCTCTGCCAACCTGTGGCATGGTCAGTTATCGGAGCTGGTATCCTCAGGCTGAAGGTGGCCATGAGTCTCTGACTCCAGAGACTCCCAAGCATAGCCTGCCACCATGTGGTACTTCAGCCATTCTCAATCTGTGGGTCACAACCCCTTTGGCAAGTGTCTATCTCCAAAAGTCTTTACATTACAATTTTCAACTACAGCAAAATTACAGTAATGAGGTAGCAACAAAAATAATATTATGGTTAGGAGTCACCACAGCATGAGGACCTGTAATAAAGGGTCATAGCACTAGGAACCACTGTGACAGTCAGACCTCCACATTGCATGTCCCTGTAGGGCTGTCCTAGCCACCTACTTGAGCAGTTTCAGAATTCGATCCATCTCCTCTTCTCTTTCATTGATACCTCTCTGGTTCCTCAGCAGTGCAGGTCCCACATCATTACTAAGCCCCTTGTGACAGTACATATCTTCCCCTCTGGGATACAGTCATTTCCTGATCTGGACTAGGCTTCCTTCAGCCAAGGTGAAAGATCTCAGATGAATGCCTCCTCTCCAGATACCTCTTCAGGCGTCTCTGCCTCACATAGCCCAGCTCTTCCCATTTTACACTTAACCTAGAGTCCCCATAAAGAACGCATATGCCATGGGGAAGGGGAGAAACTCCCTTAGAGGGTGAAGTGTTCAAAAGTGTTTGTTCTGCATGAGGACCTGAGTTTAAATCCACATCATGCCCCTAAAAGTCTGGGTGAGGCAGCGTGTGCCTATAATCTCTACACTGGGAAGAAAAAGATAGGCAGACCCTCACACTCCCTATATAGTCAGTCTAACCAAGACAGCAAGCTGGGTTCAATGAGACATCAGAGGATGATACCAATGTTGACATCTTACCTGTACACACACACACACACACACACACACACACACACACACACATGCACACATGCACACCACAAAAAACACACAACCATGAGAAAGCATATCCCTGTAGAGCATGCTAAGCCCCACTGTCTGAAGCATGACACATACCCAGGTTTAAAAACTGGAAGACCTTGTGCATGGTGAACTTGACATTAGATGCATGGTCTTCTAGACGTAGAATGAGGAACTGCTCCTTACTGAAGACAGTGAGCCAATCCAGAAGGTACACAGCATAGAGACCAACCTGGAGCCTCACCTAGGAAGGAGGAAGAGGATATTACTGCAAGAAAACCTTCTCCAGTACTGGAAGGCTCTTTCCCAAAGCATGATGGACATCTCTCTGTAAAATAACAGTCACCTTAGCAACTGATTACCTTCCAAAGTCCAATCTTAATACAAGGTGCTCTCTGCCACATGCACATAGGAGCCCTATCCTTAGGGTTGCATTAGTCTTTGCAATGGGTAGCTCTAACCTCTCGTCACAAGTCAGAGGCACAGGAAGAATCTCAAGGGCATACAAGTTCTTTGTATAACATGGGTCTCTCTGCCATCAGTCACATCAGGCTGTGAAAAGTCAAAACCAGACACCTCAAAGGCAACTTGGACACTGTAATATATAAGGACAATCATGGCCATGAAAGTGTGTGATGTCCCCCGAACGTAAGTGTGAGGGAGGGGGAAAGCCTGCCTCCTTTCTTCCAACTCATATCAAATCCTTACCCGGTTTCTTCTCTCATGTCAAACTGCAAGCTAGGAGCAAACGGCCCACTGACAGATGGGTCTGGTTTCTGCCCTCTGCCCTGGAAGGTGATTGCTAAAGCCCCTCCCTGGCTTGCATTGTTCAAAAGGAGCAAGTTTGTTTCCCTAAAATGTCAAGTTAACACAGTGACTTCCGATGAAGGTCTCTGAACGTGATGGAGCCCCAATAAAAACTCTGGACAGCAAAGCTTGGGGTTACAAGTTTCATCATTGTGGTCATGTGATCATGCATCTACCATGCTTAGGAGACTCTGGCAACCCTCCCCACCCTGACTCTGAAGGGAGAAGTGGTCTGGCTCTGCCCATTCACTTTCTCTCACTGATGTGACTCTGAATCCTTGCCATGCCGTGAGTTGTGGCCATGGTCACAGCAGCCTTTGGTGTGTCCTGTGAACCCTATTCTAAAACCAAACTTGAAGATGGTTGGTGACATTGCCCCAGAACTCACAGTTGGTGTCATCAGGGAGAGTGACTTACCCCAGCCACCTCCCTAATCATACCCCTCTCTTTGTCCACTCCCAATAGCACTTGCTAAACACCCACAGGCTCCTGGATTGGTCTCCCATCAATCACTTCTACATTCTGTCCTCTGGCTGTCATGGTCATGTACTTTGTAAAGCCGTGAGCAGGTCCTGGCTGGCCCTGGTTCAGGAACTTGGGCCTCTCCATTTGGAAGCTGCTTTCAGCTCCTAGTTAATTCTTCCTCCATAGCTCCTCCTTCATGGTTTTGAGGCAAACACCCTTCTTCATTCTCCCCGACAAACTTGATTTTGCAATTCCTGGGGGCAGGGGCATCAAGTCACCTTGGGCAAAACCATGTGTCAGCATCCATGGTGGCTCTTGGTGAAACTGCTGAACTCAGTGTTAACACACTAAAGAAACACCTGACCAAGTGCACAAAGGTAATTACTGGTTTCATCTCTCACTGTTTTTTTTTCCATTTCATCATTTTTTTCTAACTATTCAGAAAGATGCAAAGGAAGGAAAACAATTAGAGCAAATAGCTAAGTTGCCTCCAAAATCCATTAGCTGGCATCTAAACCTTGCTTTGGTACCACTTTACGCCAGCTCATCAAGACTTCAAGCTAGACTGAAAAGACCAAGCATGCCTCAGTTCCAGTAAAACATGCACAGGTAGCCTGCAGCGTGGAGTAGGCATGTGAACACCATGCTGGGTCAGGAGCTGATAGGCTTTTTTCCATCTCTTCCCAGCCAGCTTACAGCCAGCTTGGCCTCACAAGTTCATGTCTTCTTTATAACTTGACAACTCTTCCATGGGAAAGGAAGAAAATGTCAGGGACTGTCACCAGTGTTTAGAGTAGCTGGATTCTGTCCCTGCATCTGCCCTGGTGACAGAACATCCTTTAAAACCATCTTAGTAAAAGTCCACCACTGCCCTCAAAGACCTGTCGAGTCCTGAAAGTACAGGTCCTTCCCTTTAGGCAGATTTGGGATTCCAACATACTCGCTAGCTCCAAGGAGTGAGCGTATTTCCAATCCACTGGTTCTAGAATCCTCTCCCTCAGCCAGAAGTGCTCTGGGTCCCTTGGAAACACCATCCATGCATGCAAGAGCACCACCCTGTGATTAGGAACCATTAAGACACCCTAAGACAGCAGCAGACAAAGTCTCGTTTCCCCCACGTCTGTCCAGCATAAGGAGGGAACCGAAATAGAACAAGAACCAAAACAGAACCAATGTAGAGAAGCTATTTAGAGCGAGAGCCCAATCCATGTAAAATCAGAAACCACCAAGGCAGAGGGAAGCCTTTGAGCTTGTGGATACTTGGTGACTCACTGACAAAGAACCAGAGACCAGGACAGCAGAGCTGTCTGCCCAGATTTAGCAGCTAACTCATGACAAAGCTAAGTCCCTCGTGGATGTGACACTTGTTCCAACACAAAGAAGCACTGGTACAGAGTGAGCACCCTATGGGGTTCTGAGGTGCCTCAGGGGGGCAGGGAGCACCTAATGGGGAGCCTAGGGAACACCTTAGGGAGGAACAGGGTCCTAAGAAGTGCCTTGAGGACTCTAAAGACCAATGAGGACCATCTCATGGGAATTCCAGAAGGCATCTAGAAGGGGTTTAGAAAGAACCTGAGGGGATCCAGTTTGGGGCTAAACCAGTCACAGGTCCAACTCTGCCCCAGACAGGTACCACCCAAATTCTCCTTCCCTCTCTTCTGTCTCCCAACTCCCCACTCAGATATTCACTTCTTCATTCGTTTAGCAAATCCGGTGCATTCACACAGTGTATCAGGCACCACACTAGGCACTGGAGATGTGAGGCCACTTAACAGACATGGCCCTGACTGCTCAGAAAAACCTCTGAACTCATAGAGGAACAGACATCTGTCATCACCAACCATAACACCCATTATGGGGTGAAGGTAGGGTAGAGGGGAAAAATGGGTCAGAGTAAAGAAAGATCTGAAGGGAGAAGGCTCTCAAGCTTGGTCCCATAGCGGAGCACACGCAGAAGGCTTGTTAGGCCAGACAGGTCTTCACATCTACATTCTTCCCCATCTCCCCCATGGCTTCGATGAGCATCCACAGCTGAACTCTCCATGTGTGACATCTAGGAGGAGCCTTGCATTCTAACCAGTTCTCAGGGACCTCTCTCTATGAGCCCTGCTCAAAGGCCACCTGAGGACCTAAATAGGAGTTGGGGGTGTATGACCATAACACAATGATGGGGCAGGAGAGACTGTAGGGAAAGGAAGAGGCCCATTGGCAGGGAGGTGTAATATGAAGGCCTTAATATAGACTGTGCAGGGATATCTGTAACAGGCACACCTGCTGTGTCAGAACTCGGGGGACTAACCACATCCCCCATGCTGTAGATGGTATGCACCAGCAGCTAGAAGGGAACTTTCTTCCCACCCCAGATGGGAAAAAAAAAAACCCATCTCTCAAAGTAGAGTCCTCACAGTTCCTAAGTGCCCATTCCTTTTCCTATAAAAAGTCCCTCCTGGACTTTGGCCACCCTGTCCCCTGCCACATCCCTGGAGCTCTCTCTTAGACAAGAGGTGCTAAGCAATGTACTGTCATGCTAGGTCTGTAAGTGAAATTGAGAGTGTATTCCTTCTGCTGTCTCAGAACCATTTGTAAGAGCAAGGAAAGAAAAACAGATTGCAAAGGCTTTCAGAACTACTGTTAGCCGCAGGGGAACACTTTCAGTGAGCCTCAGTGGCCTCACTGGAAACGACTTCGGAGATCAGTATGGAGCTAAAGTCTAGGATAGTACCCAGTGAGCAACAAACTGAAGTTAGATACGTCCCATCTCTCACCAGTGGACTTGACAAACATTAATTAAGGATGTATCTAGCACACCCCAAGGTGGAGAGAATCACACAGAAACCCATGAACTTCCAGCCCAGTCACAAGGGTGTTCCCATGTTCAGTTGGCCTGAAGACAGCAAAGAGAGGAAGTACACCAGCCACGCCCCCTCTTCTCTGTGGGAGGAAGTAGCTGAGGATATCCTGTCTCTAGGAAGCCTATTTAGAGGCCGCCAGAATGCTTGGAGCTTGGCTCTGCATTTCCTAGGGCATGCCTCAGGGTGGGATGAAAATATCACCACATCCGGATCTGCTTGTATCAGATGTTGATCCTTTGCAGAGCAGGAGAAGCCCTGGTTCACAGCTATTAAATCCAACTGTGCCTGAGTCAGGACTTCCAAAGCCCTGCCTCTCTCTCTCTCTACCCAACCAACATAGGCTGGTAGGAGTTAAATCTGTTCTCCAAATTCTCAGGAGACCTCGCAAAGAGAGAACTGTTACTGCCTCTCTCCCCCTTCTCATTCCACCTACATTGCAGGCTTGTATTGAGAGTTCATGGCATCGTCAAACCCAGGAAATTCCAAAAGGACCAGGGTGGAAGCAACCCTGAGGCAGGCTGCATCCAGGCACATCCGAATTCTCTTAGCCAACCACCTGCCTTCCGCCACCCTCCATATCCTGCTATACAGCAACTGCTAAAGGAGAGGCTTCTGGAGACACACCAGAGCCCTGAAGCAAGCTGGAGTTTCAAAGCCTAGACTTGGGCTTTGGATTTCCCTCATCTTCTGCGTAGCTGGCTACAGAGGCAACCTGGCAGAGCCTTGGTAGCCCCACTGTAAAAGCAAGCCCTAGCAATAGGGGGCGTGCCTCAAGGCACAGCCCTAGGCTGCTGGGCAGCCAATGATGGCAGAGTCCGTCACTTTTCTATCAGGTTGGAGCGCTTTCACCCCTTGGTGGGCTCTGCCTACGTGTGCCAGGGTGCAGCACCGTGGCTTGTCATATGGCACATGGGAACGACTCTCACTCTCAAGTCCCTATAACAGCCTAGAATAAAGCAATTAAATTTCAGAAAGGCTAAGACACATGAGCAAAGCCGGGAAAAGCCAGAACGAACCCACACTACCGTCTGCCTCCAAAGCTTGCCTGACTGTCTTGTTGTATGAATGTATACACGTTGAGTCTTCCTTGCCAAACTACAATGCATATAAGAAGACAGTCCAGAGTCCTACTCACTGGCCCTGACTTAAGAAAAGATGGACAGAGTAGCCAAGCAGAGGGACTGACATCTCCTCTCCACCCCCAGCCTCACTGCTCTGAGGTGGGGGATGTTAATCATCTACAGTGACCCATCTACATCTGTGAATGCCCCATATGGGACATGACCATACATGGGCGGATGGCTAGATGCAAGGTCCCTGCTGGAGAAGCACTTAGACCTGGGAGCCTTGCACGGGAGATGTGACCTCAGGCAACTTAACTGGATTCACCACCAGCAAGAGCTTTTACATAAGGCTGGAATGTTAGCTGTATTCCTTCAGAGGAGAATAGCAAAAGGGGCGGAGAGAACATTCTTCAGTGAAGAGCTTGCTGGAGCATTCAGTCACCGGTGGGTAATTCTGAAAGCCCATAAAGACCCCAGTGCTATAGAGATGCTCTGAAACAATCTGAGGACCGGGTGTCCTGTCTGCCAACTCTTAACTGCAGAGCTGCGTTCAGAGCCTTACTACATGGCAGCCCTCCTCCGTGCACGCTGGGTCTCTAGGAGAGGGAGGGGATGCGTGAAAGTGTCTGAGTGACAGGCAAGGAAGGACAGTGACAGCAGGCTCACAGGCCCCAGCTGCGGTCACCCCTCTCTCAGCCACTGCTCAGTGGCAGCCGGTCCTGTTTCATCTGCTCGTTCAAATGCGCTGTTTCCCCCACCCCGGTCTCCACACTGAAACCCTGTTCGCAATGCCCCCCTGCATATAATAGCGGCAGAGTGTGCCTGCTCTGTACGGGCTGGCTGGGTGAATACGTACAGGCATGGCATTGTTCAGGGTGTTGTTGTAGACACAGGCGCGCAGTGAATAATCCAGCATGCAATTTTCAAACAGCTGCAGAGCCTCCGTCACTTTCTCGTGGAAGTCGTCTGCAGATTTATTTGAACTTGCGAAGTAGAGATAGTCTGAGTACAACCTGAGAATAAAATAAACGGATACTCTTACCATCCGAGGGAAAACAAATGGATACTCTTACCATCCCAGGATGTGAAGCCCTACTGTGTGGGTGACAATGAAAATCAGCTTGCCATTACATTAACTGGTTTGATTTATTAAAATAGACAATTTTCTTCCCTTTCTTTTTGCTCCCACCTGTAGCATACCCCCTACCCCTCCCACTCAGACATGTCTACACCGCCCCCAAACACTAACCAATACTGTGTTTTGTTACTAGTTTGTATTTTTTTCTCTTTCTCTCTTTTGTTAAATTTAGTGTATTTATCAGTGGGGTGTGGGAAGGGCATGCAAAAGCCTCCGCACATGCGTGGAGACCGGAGGACGGCTCTATGCAGACGGGTCTCTCCTTCCACCTTTACACGGGTTCCAGAGATTAAACTCATGTCCAGGTTTGTTGCTAGGTCACCTTGCCTACATTTGCTTTAAACAACAAACAAACAACCAAAAAGCCCACAGTTATTTTTGGGGGTTCTGGGGTGGCATGTTGTGCAACAGCATACACGCAGAGGTCAGAGGACAAGATGTGATTCTCTCCATCCATCATGTATGTGAAGAGATTCGACTTGGGCTGCAACCTCGTCAGAAGGTACCTTGACTCCCCGAGCCATCTTACCTTTCTGTTTCAAATTCCTTCTAGTTACCCCAGAAGAGACTGTCTCCACAGCCAGGTTTCAGAAGTCACCCCACAGCAAAGAGAAACCATGAGAAGTTCTGGACCATCCATCCTCTTTTCACAAGGGGAACCCAGGGCACCTGCCATCCGTGCAGGATTACAACCCCACGTGAAATTCCTGAGCTTTCCCATTGATATTCCGAATGTCTAAAGCTACATTTAAAATTGTACATGGTGGCTCATGCCTGTAATCCCCATTTGGGAGGCTGAGGTAGGGGAATCATTGAAGTTCTAGGTCTGTAGGGATAGGGAGAAAGTTGTCAGGCCAATTTTGGCTACAGCATAAAAACCCTGTCTCCAAACAGAATACAAGCCTCCACACATAGGCGCGGAAACCTCTGCAGACTGGTATGTTCGAGAGTCCAAGCAGACACCACATACACGTGCATTTGCATGTAACCACAGTTTCCACAGGAGTTGCCAGTCTCCCTTGACAGTTACTGTTCTGTTTTTAATGTTTGCAATGTGCCATGTTAGTAGAAATCTTGCTGTTAAAAGAAAATTTTTGAATGGTGCAGACCTGTGATCCCGGCACTCAGGGGTGCTGACAAAGAAAGTTCTTGAGTTCAAAGGCAACCTGAACCACATAGTGAGTTCAAGGTCAGCTTTGGCTATACATCTAGGAGAGAAGATGGGAAGGGGGATGGCCAGCAGAGGAGGTGGGGGACAGCAAATTCATGGGGGTGCAATTAGATCCTTCAACTAAATAAATCTGTTGAAGTTTTGGTTGTAGATATTACTAAGCTGGTTTGGCTATAATCCACCCCTACTCCCAAACCTTGACCACCGCCTGACCGGATCCTCTGATAGCGAGACTCCTAGTCCAGCAGATGTCTAGTTAGCCTGTTGAGGAAAGAATCCTGGTGCAGCAGCTTAGCCAGATTCCCCCTTACCCTAGATGTTCCCCATCCATGACTTTCCACTCCTAGCCCTGCTTCTTGCTTATAAACTCCCTCTCCTCGCTGTATTCCAAGCTGAGCTCAATCGCGCTCCTCTACAGCAGAACCCATCACCACAGCCCTACACCTCTGGCAACAGCCGGAAATGAAGTCTGTCTGAATGTTTCAGCAGATGTTGGGATAATTTCTTCACTTTGAGAACTCCTGAGACGTGTTTCCCACTCCATTTCTGCTTGCAGAGGGAGTAAGAATTACCCTATCTCAGCTTTGTTTTTTCCAGATGTTTCTCTCCCCATTCCTCCTGCAAACACCTGCCCACAGTAGCTCCCACAGCTCTGTAAGAACTCTCTTCACAAAGTCTTAGCTGTCATCTTCTATGAAGGGTGATGCTGGGCTGCCATCAAGTGACTGGCCCCAGTTCTGGGCTCTCTAGTCCCCTGCATCTCCAGCTTGATACCCTTGTGTATCTAGGAGTGGAATGGAAGATCAGCACTGAGCTACATGCATGCCACAGAGGCCACCCCCGATGACACCACAACAACCCAGGTGACATTTCATAGGGATCTTATTTACCTCACCCCTACCTACCTGACACAATGTTCCTGAGCATTCTTCTAGGATGTCTTAGGATGTTTGGGGTTACTCAGAGGTTGCCTAAAATCAGGACACAGGTTGAAATAATGTGCTTTTCTTATTTCAGCTCAGCCAAGCAAGCATTTCAAAAGAAACTTGCCTCAGGCCAGCAAGATGCCTTAGTAGATTAAAGTGACTGCCACCTAGCCTGTCAATCTGAGATCAATCCCTAGGATCGATGTCATGAATAAGAAGTCCTTGTTCACACAGATAAGTGCCAGAGAAGCCAGAAAAGTTAAACAGGCGGGCTTGTCTCTTCAGAAAAACGAGATGTTTACTTGTCTTCCACCCAGAATGCTTGGAAATGATGGAGTTTACAACACGGTGGTCCTTTGCTTTAGGACCAGGCTTTACCGGAATCCCCCAGCCTGTTAGACCTGTTTGTCCCAGAACCCTTCCCACCCAATCTTGAGCATTGTTTCTCAGTTCATAAACCCATTCTTATGAGTGATGGCGCTCACATTTTAGAACAGTTTAAGTAACTCCTCTGTCATTTTAGGGCCGGGCTAATCCTGAGCATTGTTTCTGAGTCAACAGAGCCCATCTTAAAGGGAGAAGCCATATGTACTTAGTAAAAAGTTTCACTATAAATACGTCTTATTTTGTTGTACACAGGGGACTGAGTTGTCATCTGGAAACTTTCCCCCTAAAATTGTGCTGTGGTTAAATATGGTTAAACTGCACTGTCTGGTGCCAGACTCCATTAAGTGTGAATCAGTGATGGCTAACTAGAGTCGGACTGAACGGCGTTTCATTCTTGCCTCTCCTTGGATCGTTCCACTGCTGGACTTGGAGTTTGCAGGGACCCCCACAGGACCCCCACAGGACCCCCACAGGATCCCCATGGTAGGAGGAGAGAACCAACACTGGAAAGTTATCTTGCGACTTTCACGAGCACACTTTGGCATGTGAGTGTGTGTGCACACATACGTACACATCCACAATGCCAATTTAAAAAAAAAAATCATTACTTTCAAAACAACCCACCTCCATGCTTTCATGAGCCCTGAGCAGAGTGAAACCCATAGTTCATATAGCCACCCAAGTTAAACCAATGCTGGTGGCCCCAGTATAATTGAGTCAGAACATGTCCTACAAGGCACTCTGTCACGGCTAGTAATCAAATTCACATGGACCTCAGCACATAGGTCAGTCACACGAGCTGAGACTGGGAGACCCACTTGGAAATCTGTACGATGGGGTACCCTTCCTGCTTCACATGTATCCTGGCATTCCTGGCAATCAATAGTATGGCTCAACCCAAGCAACTGTGCCAGAGAAAATTACAGCTGCAGCTGTTCTGACTCTCAGCCAGTCCTGCATGTAATCTGCCCAAGTGTGACCCTTACTCGGGATGCCCACAAAACTACCCACATAAACTCCTTCAGAAATACCCAGTCATTGGACCAAGGTCCTCTTCTGACATTTGTCCCCCTATGGTAATAACAATGCTTAAAGGCATTTGATTCATAAATAAAACAAAAGTAATTAAAGCCTGTCTCAATTCTTGGTTTAAAAAAGAATTCCTGCTGATTTCATGAAGTTCTTCAGAGATGGGACGTAATCCCTCGGTGTGATGGTTTGTGTATGTTTGTCCCAGGAAGTGGCACTATTTGGAGGTGTGGCCATGTTGCAGTAGGTGTGTTGCTGTGGGGGTGGGCTTTAAGACCTTCATCCTAGCTGCCTGGAAGTGAGTATCCTACTAGCAGCATTCAGATGAAGATGTAGAACTCTCAGCTCCTCCTGTACCATGTCTGCCAGGACACTGCCATGCTCCCACCTTGATGATAATGGACTGAACCTCTGAATCCGTAAGCCAGCTCCAATTAAATGTTGTTTGGATAAGAGTTAACTTGGTCATGGTGTCTGTTCACAGAAGTAAAACCCAAACTAAGATACTGCAGGAAACACTGGATGTGTTCAATGTTCCATCCTACCTACACCCTACCCAGGTAAGGTTATGGGGTATCCAGAGGCAAACTCATGTATACTAACTACCTTTAAACCTTTTAAAGTAGCTGAGGCAACTTTCATGGCAAGGTGAAAGGAGATCTCTGGGGGCAGAGATTGGACTCTGGTAGCCAATTACAGAATACCAAAGACCACTGAAAGCCACCAGAAACTGCAAACCTCCTTGTTTTCCTATGGCATGGCAGGAGCTGAGTCCTCCAAGGAATGAGGACGAAGCATTAACAAGGCTGGTGACCATGGATGACTGACAAGCCGCCTGGATGATTAGAGCCCCTCAGAAAATGATAGCAAACCTCATCAAGACTGGGTCTCTATCAGGCACAAGAGTGTGGCAACATGAAATGGAAAGACACAGACCTAAACACCCAGAGTTCTGGCTTTAACATCAATAGCACTGCAGTGACACAGAAGAAAGAGCCGTTTGAATCATCACAGGACTGTAGGGACAACGATGCCACCTAAGGCTGTAGTCACAAAAACAGCATCAAAGTCTGGGGAGGGGAGGGCACAGGAAAGTGATAGGCAATCTGACACCTAAAGGGACACCCAAAGCTCTTGGTGCTGGGTACCAGATGGTGATGGGCCAGGACAGGCATCCGCAGGAAAATACTCAGTAGAACAGTTGCTCTTCTGAAACCCTGAAGCACAGACCAGTGGGTAGAAAGCTTGGCTTCACAAAAGGGGAATTTTTTCCCACAGCCTATATTGAAAGGGATGAAGGTTTTACAGCAAGCAGGGCCGGGGGTCTGAAAGCCCCAGCCAGCCCTCTGTATCAGAGCTGCCCAGCCCCCTCCTGCGATCCTGAGATCCACCTCATCTCTCGGTCTCAAACCACTCTGAACAGATGGGTGTTACATTTGGCCAAGACTGTTTCCAACAGCAATTCCAAATATAAGCCCAAGAACATTCCAGGCCTTCTGTGCTGTGGTTATTTTAGATGCCTGCTGGTGCAGATCTGTAACTGTGGGCCTGTGTGTGAAGGCCAGCCATGCCCTGTCATATCTGTGGAGGGACCCCAGGAGTTCTGGAACCCCAGGAGAGGTGGTAGAAGGGTGTGTTTGTGAGCAAAAGAGATTTAAAGTTACCACATATTCCCACAGAGACAGACAATGCCTTATCACATATCTGGGTGGATGGCTCAGAGCCATGGCCGCTCAGTTAAGGGGCTCTGTTCTGAGTTAGTACAACTGGAGGTCAGCATACTGATGGCAGTTAAGTGGGATCTGGGGCTGGGGTATGTCTCAGTGTCTGAGCATTTGGTTGGCTTCCTTGGATGAGACTCTTGTTTTACAGACTCCACAGCTAGGACAGCAGGGGTGGGATGGGATGGGAGCAGTAAAGCCATTGCTGATCTCTGGGCTTTGCAAAGGCCAAATTATGTTAGCCCCAGGAATCCCAATTTTGAGCCTATGGCCATTCATGGGGGAGTTACAAGAGGTTCCATGCTAGGTATAACCCACGGGTTCTCATTCGGTCCCCACAACCACCCCATGAGGTCCACAACCCTATCACAGGAAACTAGAGTTAGGACGGGTGCAGGGGCCCTCTCCAGGTCACACATCCCAGGAACAAACGGAGGTCTGCCCAGCCCCAAAGCCACAGGCTTAGGGTAAAGAAATAAGCCAGTGGCTAAGCGAGGTGGGCGCCAGCCATTTGAGTCAATGGTCTGAAGATATTGTTTAATGTCTCTATCACTTTAGGTACATGGTGATTTAAAAACCAAGAGCCAGTTTTGTTCTAGAACTGCTCAGTAAGTCACAGGAGACTGGTGTAAAATTAAAACAGGTGACCAAGCTACAGATACAATGACACAAGGAACGGTGCCGCCAATCATCAGAGAAAAGTCGATGTGCATTGGTGTGCCATGTCTCATGCGTACAAAATGACAACAGCAATAAATGGGCGTTCTGGAGCCCGTCGCACACTAGCCCATGCTGTGGTCACTTATCACCCAGACAGGCTAATGGTGCTTGCCTCGTTCAGTAGCTATTAGCACTGTTTATTCCTAATGACAGCTGGTCTCTTCATTACCCTCCCCTCCACATGGGTACTCTGCAAGCCCAGGTTCCAGGTCACTAGTTTGGCGAACCTTCTCTCTACCACAGGTTTCTTTTCATAGTGGTTCTGCTCCCTTTTATAGCCAGATACAATCACCCACCATAGGATTCCATGGGTGAGTCAGTATAGAGTTGCACACCCATCAACCTGATCTAATTCCAGAACATGCCTGATGCCCATTAAGCAGCAACCGATTTTAACAGGAAGGGTCATGTCAGAAGTTACTCCATCCAGAAGGCACACACCAAATCGCAGCCTTCAGTGTCAGGCTCAAATGCCAGAGGACAATGTTCGGGGGCTTCACCTGGGAGGGACTGTTCCTTCCAGTGGCTGCTCCATGCCTGACTTCTCAGAGATACATTTTGGGAAAGGCTCCAAGGTCAACACTAGTATAGTGACCACTGGGTGTGCTGCCTCCTCCCGAGCAGGCTTCCCTCAGAACATGGCTTCCTCTCTCATCTCCATGACCACTGCCACATACACCCCACCAACCTGAGATCCACTCGTGTCAATGACTGCATCTCCCTACCCAAGAACACCTGAAAGGTGGACACACTTTTATCTTCCAAATAACTCTCCACCCCATCTCCAGGTCTTGTATTCATGTGAAGGTCATAGTAAATGGGACAAGAAGATGGCCACTAGAGCATCTGGCCTCATTCCCCATTTGCCTGCATCCATATTCTAATCACGGATCAATCCCAGACTCTGATATGGTCCATCAGTCATCATCATAGATATCTTTCCTACAAGAAAAAAAAATACCCTGGCCATTTTATGTAGCTTAGAAGAAGCTCCCCAGTCTTCCAGAATTACAAACCTTGACTAATACATCAAGAGCTACAACGAGACAGGCCAGGCCAGGCTGGGTTGGAAAAATGTATTAGGGTTACTTTAGACCAAACAAGTGACACCGAGAAGGCACGTGTTATCCAGTTAAGAACATCTACATAAGAGATACAAGGCTCCTCATTGGCTGGGACACTGAATGGGGGTTCCTTCCCCTCCCCATGAGGCCCGAGGTTTCTAGAGCAGAAGTGGGTTGTGTCTACCTCTGCGTCTTCCAGTATTCATGGAATGGTGACAAATCCTCTGATGAGATTACAAGAATTCCTGGCATCCCTGTGACCCAGGACTGACACAAGACCTCTCACTGCCCACTTGTGATACTGATGGCTAAAAGAGACCCTGCAGAGGTGTCAAGCAAGGAGCAGCCACTGGAAGGAGCTTTCCCTCTCAGGTGAAGCCGACAAACATTGTTCTTTTGGATTTGAGACTGACACTGAAGGCTGTGATTTAGTGTGTGCCTGTGAGCTGGGTTAAGTGACTTCTGCAAGCTCCAAGACAGCCTAGGTCTGATGCATGGGACCCTTACTTTGAACCGGTGGCTACCATACCAGAGCTGGCCAATGGTTCACAGGTACTGACGTTTCCTACAACATAGCCCTGGAATTGTGTGTGACAAGTCTGGGCATTTTCCCAGAGTCCAGCCCATCAGGACACCCCTCCCATTCCCACCTCCACAGGTAGAGAAACACTTTTCTTTCCCCACAGAACTTCCTCCACTGTCCCCACTGAATTGTCCTTTGCAAACACTCTCCGTGGGAATAAGCAGGGTGGCCCAGTAAGTGTGCCCTCAAAATCAACAGTTTGGATGCTGAAGGTTTCAAGTCTCAACGTCTGTCTTCCAAGCATAAGTTGTAACCCCTTATCTGGTGGTTACCTCCAGATAGTCTTCACGCAGCATCCCAACAAAGACACTCTGTGGTATGGCTGCTGCAAATGGCTCTGCCCAGTGGTCTGAAGCCAATGCTCCCAGGCCAGAGGAGGCCCAGATGGGAGAAAGGTTTTAGCAGCAAGTGATCCCTACCTCAGGTCAAAGATCTGCAGCCACAATCACTGTAGGCTTCTCTGGGCCAGCCCCTTCTCTAATTCAGACTTTGCTCTCTTGAATGCTAAACAAATGAACAAGGTCCGTCTAGGCTTAGTCCTCTATCTCCTCATCTTTACTGCTCACAAAGTCTGCAAAAGCAGAAATCTCTCCCTTTATATTTTACCAAAACAGCCCCTATACACTTGAGCACACACGCACTCGCACACACACATATATACACACACACTTCACCTGATTCACCTCACCCACAAAGAATTCACATCCAATGGCTAATGTACAAGAACTTCCCCAATCAAGGACAATGCTGAAGGATGAGCACAGATCCCTTCCCAACCCCCCCCCCAAAAAAAAACATAGGACAAGCCAGAGACTGGTCTTCACACTGCCAGTCCTGTCTTCACACTCCTCCCAGAGTGTTTTGCTGAAACCTTGCTTCATACAGTAGAAGCCTCCGGTGCCCATGCTAGGATGGAGTCATCACAGGGGAGAAATCCTTGGCTCTGTGAGACGTAGATGAGATAGCTACTTACTCATCACTTAGAGGTAAAGAACATAAGCGAGGAGAGCCGTGCACCTCACGTGTGCCTGTGTCACAGTCCCCCTCTCACCTGCTGACAAAGCTGAGTGAGGCAGGATCTGAGCGGAGCACGGCATAGCACTCGGGTGAGCGGCAGGGGGGGGGGGGGGGGGCTCGCTCTAGCCTGTGCTCACATCCCCACTAGCCATGGGCTCCATGGAGCAGATGGATGGCTTAGCATCACAGGCACATTAGTGTGTCTAGGGTGCTCAAGGATATTTAGTGAGCGAATGTTATGCATATGCATTTAATGAAATAACAGCCCACTTCTCCCATTTCACTGATGAGGAAATAAGACACAGATAGCTTAAGCTACTCGCCTCAGGTGGCAAAACCTTGACCGGCAGGGCTAAAATCTGGAGGCAAGCTGTTTAGGTCCCCAGTAGTGGCCCCTGTGGCACACCATACACTGCTCCCCGACTGCACACCTTCCCACATTCTGCAGACTACGGGGACTCAATCAAGCTCACATCCCTGTCCAAATGCTTGGCCTCACTGTCACTGTGTGCTCCCTGTGAGCATGAACAATTACAAAGAAATAGGCCTCCTTTCCTTCTGGTCCATATGTAGGTTAATTACTTACCCAGTTCAGAGGGTCCCTAAAAAGTCAGTTTATATAAGCAGACGAAGAACACAGCTCTCCAGGCTGCAAGGCCCAAGGGATTAGGGTCAAGATGGAAGTCTACTTAATTGAGTAGAGCCCTGCTTCCCTGTAGAGCCATCATCATGAAATATGGAAAGCAATCATTCCTGCATGGTCAGTTCTAAGCATCTCGCTATGACTACACAAAATTAAAAACAAAACTGAAGACATATAAAAAGCCTTAACAGATGCTGCACGGCCCGTCTCCTAACGTCCATTGAACGGAAGAAGAATGTGACAGGGGCAAGGGAGTCAACATCTTCCTCCTGAGCCATGTCTCATATAGACTGGGGGAGCGGCCCTGGGCAAGGAAGCGCGCTTTTCTCACAAACAAGAGAGGAAAGGCTGGACCATTCCGGAGAAGGGTTAAGTGAACGACTTTCTGCCTGTCTGCTGGTGGCTTCTTTTTAATTAAGTGAACAATTTGGCCCAGGAATCCATTAGCTCTAAATTGTTGCAGTCTCTTACGGAGAGACTTAGACCATGAACTCATGGCCAGCCTCTGTCATTCAGAACCTCCATCCCCCAACACACACACACACACACACACACACACACACACACACACACACACACACACACAAACAAACACACACACACACACAGAGAGAGAGAGAGAGAGAGAGAGAGAGAGAGAGAGAGAGAGAGATGGGGTGGGGGAGACTTCTTCATTGTCCTCTATCTTCCCCCAGGGTTGGAGTTAGATTTACTGCTTCTGCTTCTGTCTTTCTCTGGGAACTTGAAAGTCATTAGCATTAGCTTTCTCCAATCCCAACACATTCAATCCCTCTGCCTTTAATCAATTAACAGAAAATAAGGCTAACTGTGAATCAGAAACTACAAACGACCCCTCTTCCACCTCAGCTGACTTGTAGAACTAAAAGAACAACAAATCCAACTGGCGTGGATCGTGGATCGGCCCAAGGAATCTCCCACTTGATAAAGGCGAAGACAGGGCAAGCTAAAGTGGGCCAAAGGCCCAGGAGCCAGTTTCAGTAATGGGAACATGGGCTCTAGTGTTTGTTTCTCCAAGAGTAGCCTAAACACACAATATGTATCATTCTTCCCAGCTGAGATGGGAAAGGAGCTGAGCTGATAGACCATAAGCTATGGGTTTCAAAAGTTCCCACTGTTGCATATATTTGGTGATGATTAAGAAGTAGCAAACAGTGGCTGCTCTCATGAACTCACGACACAAGCATGCTCGTGACAACCTCCCGCAGGCACTGGGGCTGACATCAAGTTGAATTTACTCTTCTCTGGGCTACAGGGCGGGCACCAGATTTTTAAGCACCAAGTAGGAGATAAGCACTCAGGAGAGAGGCTGGACCAGGGGATTTGTCTGTGGCACACAAAATATGGCGACAGTATTAGGACGGCACACTGGCAATTGATTACAACTGATTTGTTAGCCAGTTCCCTTGCTGCTTTGAAAACATCACTAGCCACACTGGAAAAGCCTAGTGGCCAGGGATTGAGGGACACCTCCAGCTGAGTCAAAAAAGAACAGAGACCATAGCCCTGCAGAAACCCAGTGAGTGTGAGATCTAATAGGCCTCCCTCCCAAGGCTTTGCATGAGACATGATACTCTAACACTTACAGATACCCCAACACTTACAGACACCTTCGCTTTGAATCAGAAAGCTCAGTGATGAAGCCACTGATCCCCAGAGAGATGGGCAGTAGGACTGTGACACCTTGGAGCAGCTTATCACACTGCAGCTACCTAACACTGCAGGTCACCTGTCTAACACGGGCTCCCACTGGGCATCCTGCCCACCCCACTCCACACTCCAGTATTATCACACAGGTCACGACGCAGTCGCGATACCTGCAACTCTGGGCCGCTATCCTAGCTTGCCACTCACCAGCTAAGCACCCAGCAGAGCACCTAGCACGCAGCCAGGGCTCAGTAAATGCTTTCGCTGATGACATACTTGTGCTAAGCTGAGGACAAAAAAGAATGAAAGCTTTCACCTTCAGTTTCCGGTAGAGGTCATTTGTTCCTTAAAATAAAAAGCAAGGAACACAGAGCAGGCCGGTTGAACCTCCTGCAAGGTGGTGGTTCCCATGAAGCCAGGAGAGCGGGTAGAGCAGGCCCTACTTCTGGCCACAAGTCTGAGCCTGGCTAGCATGGCTGTCCTGATATTTCAGGGTTCAAGTTCCTGGCACTCTTGTCCTCAGAGCTAGAGGTACAGTGCCAGGAAAGGACACTCTGGGGCTCAGTCTCCAAAAAGATGACATATGTCTCTAAATGTGCTATCTCCTCTACTCAGGGTGGTTTTCTCTTGGATTAACTTCCATGCTGACCTCTATGGCAAACTCTTACTCATTCTTCAAAACCCAGCCCAGGAACAGCTCCTCCAATTGAGGGGTCCTTGGTGCTTATAGTTGGTAGGACCATGACAAAGAGTGGCAACACATCTGTCTCCCCAGCTAGCCCGGGAATTCCAGTAGACAGGTATTGGGGCTGATACCCACAGAAGCAAGTCAGACAGCTCAGTCCCCATCTGTTGAGAGTGCTTGCCAAAGCTTCAGTTTTAGGCTTTGAAACTGGGAACTATCTGACCTTGCTCAGAATTAAGCAGCAGGAAGAACAGTAGGGAGGTGTGTAGTGATCAGAAAGAATGTTCTACAAGGGAACTTGGGCTGAGGTGGCACTGAGGGATGGAGGAGAAGCAGCTGTCAAAATACCTCAGCGGGTGGTGAGGGTCAGTTTCCTCAAGCCTGTCTTTTGCAGAGTTATGCAAGCCTGTCCACAGGAATGTACCCCAGCCCAGCTGTTCTAGGCCAGAAAAATCCAGCCCACTCCATGAAAAGAGGGTCAACTTCCTGTCTAGAAGAGAAAGTAGACATGGCTGCCTTGAGAACAAGATGAATTGGTTTCCCCTTGGTGTGGACCCAGGAGATGGTCCTCTGTCCAATTATCTCCTAAGGAAGAGCTGGAGTCCTTCTGGAGCCTCATGAGGATTTGGAAACCCAGCTCAGCAAATGAGAGAGGCAAGCATATGCTCTTGGGCAGCCATGAGAGAAGCTAGACTGAAGATTTACAAGACTACTGAAGGATGCACATGTATGACACAAGCATGCATCTGATAGGAAATAAGTCTGGAGGGATACACAAGAACACATAACTAACAGTTCCATGCATGGGAGATCATACATGGGCCACTTCCTTTATAGCTTCTGATGCTATAATTTCCTTTATACTTTTACAATAAGCACAGCTATTGTTGTTGGGGCCAGGAAGCCATGCTATCTGAGGAAGAAGTCATATGCACATGACAAGAAGAACTTCATCCATCACTCAGGAGTTGTGAAATGCAGGTCTTAACAGGGCTGGCTTCTTCTGTGGTTCCATGCCTCTCCCAACTTTTAGTAAGTGCAGTGATCCTTGGCATCCCTTGGCTTGTGGTCACATCCTTCAATCCCTTCTCACACTAAATCCCATACTCCATCTACAAAGTCCTAATTTTCAGATAAAGCTACCAGGACCTGGGATTTCACCATACCTTATTTGGGACAGGGGTCGTAATCCAACCCATAAGAAAACATGGAGAACGAGGCACAAAGGGCTGTAGACATTGTCTGTAAGTGTCAGGTGGTTATTAAAGTTTGAAATGATGACATTGGATGGTATGGCTTGGGAGATTAAACGGGGACAAGGTGTGGACAAGACAGTTATCTCCTGGTAGGAAGCTGAGCTGCTCTGACCTAGACTGGTCCTCTTGAGTGAAGACCCCTCATTCTTGGTGTTACAGTATTTGGAAGGCACAGCAGATTAAAAGGCACAGTGACATAAAGGTCCTGACAGCTTACTGCACACACAACATCACAACCCCGGTACTGTGTGTTCAACCGCACCAGCCCTGCCTCATTCAGACCTGGGCAAGCCCTGACCTTATCAGACGCAAAAAAACATGTCAGTCATGTACCCCTTCTTTGGTTTCCAGGGATACATGTTCAGAGCTGAGGGAGACCTACCAACTAAAGAAACAAGGAATTCTGGGAGTCAGAGCACACAGAGAATCCCAACATCCCTGACGCTAAGGATTTCTATCCTCCAAACCTAACAGCACTTGTGTCCTTCATCCCTTGGTCAGACCCCCAGAGGTTAAAACCTACAGACCACAGTCAAAACTGCTGCACGAACTGGCCACAATTTTCTTAAATGCAGGAAGGATTGCACTAAGAATAACATTTATGCAAGAAGCAGCAAAAACATCACAAATTATGCTTGTTTATTATTTTCCTTAAACAAGCATATCTTATCTGCAAAGAGATGGGAGCACTGTGCTCAGAAAGGCCCCTTCTTTTCACCAAAAATGCAAAGCCTGGCACCCCCCACTCACCTCTCCACAGGGTCCCTGAGCATGACAATGAGCTTGGCCTCAGGCTGAAAGGCATGGATGAAGTCTTGGGTCAGGAATGGAGGCTCACCGTCTGTGCTGTTGTCATAGAAGAAGGTCCAGGCATTGTTATCCCACATTGTAGAGGCGCTGGCCTCTCCTGCAAACAGACATAGAGCAGATGCTGGGCCATAGAGTATGGGCTCCCACTGTGAGCCAGAGGCCAAGCCTGGCTCCTGTGCCTTCCTCCTCAATAGCCATGACAGGCAAGCCTGTCAGCCATTGCTGGCAGATGGGACTCTGGGGTCTGAGGAAAGAACAACTGGTCCCCACCCCTCCCGGAGCCACCCCACCCTCAGCTCCTTGCCTCAGAAGGAACAAAAATACAACCTTTATTAACACCTAGGACTTTAATTTCACAATATTTAGCTTTGGCTGGCAGCTCATAGCTCTGTGGCATTTTAAGGGCCCACTGAGAATCTACTAGAAAGTTCCCTTCAAAATGTGTCAGGAAGAGAAAAGAGTCACTCAGGGAAGCCGACCCTCAATGGAAAGCTGGATCCAATTCACATCGATCTTTCCCTGGAACCATAACATTTAGTCAGGGGCACAATCTCTAGGACCAAAGAGGAAGACGTTGCCAGAAGCCCAGGGGGTCTCAGCCCCAGCCCCCGCTTCCCATGGCCAGCTGTCTGCTTCCAATACCTCATCCCCTGCTCTTTATACAGCTGGTGCATCATGCTGGGTGGATGAACTGGGCCCAACACTGTTTAATCAGAGTCTACCCTGACAGAAGAGTGCAAACACAAAGTGCAGTTTGGGGAGAGAGGTGAGGCCAAGACACAGGCACTTAAACAACACAAACTCTTGGATAACTGAAGTTGTTGTTGTTGTTGGAGTGGGGGGTATGAGGGAATGACATCTGTATCCCTATGTGCACACATATGTGCACTTGCTTATAAAGACCAGACCACGAGGAACGTCTCCCTTTGTTGCTCAGTCTTTTTGATCCTGGGTCTCTCCCTGAGCCCAGAGCTTGCCAATTGCCTACATAGGCTTTCCAGGGAGCCCTAGGATGCCTCTGCCTCCACTTCTCCAGCACTTGGATTATGGAAGCATATAGCTGTGGCCAGCTTTCCCATGGTGATGGAAGGCCAAACTCAGATCCTCATGCTTGTACAAGTGCTTGCAAACGAGCCTTCTTCCCAGCTGTATTTGCCTTGTTTTGTGACTGTCAGCAGAGATGTTGAAGGAAAGGGACTCCAAGGATCCAGGCAGAGGACTACTGGTTCCCACCCTTTCTGTGACACCACTACCCCAGAAGTCCCTCAGGATGAACCCAGACCATGTACCACATCTCAGTGAGCTTTTTTTGTCAATGACAAGCACATTAAAGTCATGTGTGAAGACAGTAGGCCCTATAGCTTCTGCTTGGTGGACACTTCCATCCCAGCCTTCTTTCCTTTCTTAGGTTTTTTTTTCAACATAGCAAAGAGAGAAAAGACAAATCAATCAGACATCCTTTGGCAAATCTGCTCCAGATGAAGTAGGCAATATGAAAGTGTCTGAAAAAAAAATCGCCACAAATTCTGTCAGATCTCAAAAGGCAGCTGCATCTAGAATCATGCAGGCATCTTCTCATCTCTCTGTCCACCCAGCCTTCATTCAGTGGATTCTAATTCCAGCCCCACATTGTCTTGGCATCGGGAATGGATGAAGGAAACAGGACAGGCATACACTGCCTCCTCTAAGAGGAAATCAGAAATTCCAGAAGCCATCACCAAGTGAGTGGACAGGAATGAGGAACCTTGCAGGGGAGAAAGGCCTTTCAGCATCCCCAGCCCCACAGAACTTAAATGCCTCAGTCATGAGCCCCTGAGTATTTCTCCTGTCAGCAGATGCTGAGGGGACGGACCTCCTCTAACCAATGACCCATCTGTCACCCAAGGTGATGTGACCTTTTGACCTCTGCCAAGGCCTTCATTGGGAAGCAGAGCTGAAAAGGGCTGAGTCGCATCCCAGAGCTGGGAGAAGCAGGGTCCTAACCTGCTCCATCATCCCATTTTAGAGACCTGTGGACCAAATGAAAACTGAGGGCTGAGTTATCACGTGGCACAGAGCTGGCTGGTGACACACGCAGAGCCAGATGCCAGCTTGTCATCTGCTTCTTCACATTGCCTGTCACACCAAGAGGCTATCATAAGACATAGTACCAAACCTGGCTTGGAGTAAATATCAGCATGGCATTTTTATTTCTTGTTCTTTTTGAAATATACAGTAACTATAATTAGGAACCCAGACGAAGGCTTTCCTTTCTCATTCATTTTCTGTTTCTTGGCTTTGTGAGGAATATTTTTAGCTCTTTCATAGATCCTGAGATTTCCCCAGAGGCATATGGTATGGGAGTCTCAGCAAAATATTCATTAGACTTATTAAATGGGGTATTTGCACCCCTGAAATTGAAATTAAAAAAAAAAAAACACAACTAACAGCCAATTCATACTGTAGGTGTGAGGGTGGGTAAAATACATTCCCAGTGTATTCCAGAGATTTTACTTATGAATTAAAAAACAAAAACCAAAAAAAAAAAAAAAAAAAAAAAAATCCACCAATCAGTCTGGGTTTTGGCAGGAGCCAGAATCTCCTCAGATTCAGGTACACAGTCCTCAGCCAAGCGGCGGGGTCACAATCTATCCTACTCACTGAGAGATTCATTTGATTTAGAGAATCAAAATGTAATGGATCCAGGAACACAAAATAGATCATTGCCTCGGGGAACAAATTTAAGTGAAATGTATGATTCGATTTCTCCTTTTCAGAAGGCGCTGGAGATAAATGCCCATCTCAAGCTGAATGTAATGAAGAGTCCTGTCAGGTGAAATGAGTCTACCATCCAAAGCCTAGTCAGGCCTGGAGATGGCAGTGCCCCACTGTGTGCTGTCATTTGCTGAGGGGGACTTCAGGTAATGCTCACCATTTTAGAAAATGCAAAGGATGCAGGGAGGGTGTTGTGAAGAAACAAATATGTTAACTTGATTAGCTGCAGTAATCATTCATCATGCGTGTGTATCGAGGTGTGCATATTTAAATATAAACAACTAATTTTTTAGATGGGAGGTGTGTGTGTGTGTGTGTGTGTGTGTGTGTGTGTGTGTCCCTGGCTGTCCTGGAACCCATTCTGTAGACCAGGCTGGCCTCCAACTCAAAGCTATTTGCCTGCCTCTGCCTCCCAGATGCTGGGATTAAAGGCATGCAAAGCTGCCACAACCATCTAGCTTACATTTTCAAGTTTGCTTCATTTGTTTGGCTTTACTTGGTTTTGTTTTGTTGAGGCATGGTCTTTCTAATAAGCCCAAGCAAGCCTCAAACTCAAGATCCCCCTGCCTTCCATGTCCTGAGTGCATGCTGCTCAAACAACTTCATTTTGAATGCTCAAAGGCACTTGGGTTACTCAGAGACTTGTGGAGGGGGGTGGATGCTGGGCTTTGCGGAGAGATGCTGCCTCCTTCCTGCACCCCTGGCATCCAATCAGTGAGTAAGCTAACTCCAATCAGGGCATTGTGAGGAGAAGGAAATCACACCTGCTTAATTCAAGGAAAAACAAAGAAACAGCAACTCTCTTTAAAAAACACTCCAGCCATCCTTGAGTCTGCATGGAATAAGCAAGCTCACCAGATGCTTCTGCTTTAGAGTGGTGGTATAAACGGTGAGACTGCTTGACCTGAAGCTAACAGTGACAGCCACAGGGGGTAGAGACTTACCCACAAATATTCTGAGGGTGAGACAGTGCTGGCCGCAGAACATGGACCAGGACCCCAAAGAGTCTGCTTCTGCCAGCTCCCATGAAGTTACCCAGAAGCCATACCTACCAATAATGATCTTATTCATCTTGCTCGGCTGCTCTGCAGAGGCAGCCTGCAGTCCTTGATGGATCTGGTGTGCAGCCAAGTCAAAGAGGTCCAGGTAATCTTCCACAGGGTAGCGGTCACGGAGTCCATCCCTCAGGCGGACAATTCCTACAGGAGCCAAGAAGTAAGTTACTGAAGACAGCATTGCTGCTGATAGGGTGGTGGAAGGTCTGGAGGCAAGTCCAGGGAAGGTCAAGGGGACCTAACGTTAGCATCAGAATGCTTGATGCAGGTAAACTTCTGGAGGCACATGGCTGTGGGGTACAGATCTCTGCCAATGCCTGCCTGCTTCCACTTGTACATGTCTCACAGGGAGAAAGACACCAACTACCACTTGCTACTGGGTAGTGGCCGCTTAAAAGATGCCATACCTACTTAAGATTTAAGAAAAGGGATACGTGGGGGTCTAGAGTCGAGAACTGCTTAGCACTCTGACCAAGAGATTAAAGCAAGCACACAATGGAGGCACCTAGGATTTGGTGGTATGCCAGATATGGAGGACAAAAGGAAGGAAGCAAGGAACCAGCATCCTGTCACCGCCATAGTACCTCTTTCTTCATCCCCAAGGTGCCCAGTGGGTGCTTTATAGAGATAGATGTATACCATCAAGCGGCCACGGGGAACTGACAGTGTCACTGGTGCCTTCCATGAACACAGACTCTGGCACAAGCCATACACATCTGAGATTTGTTCCCTGCCTTAAAATAGCTCGTAAACATTTCAAAATATACACTGCCCAGCACATTTACCAAAGTTACTGCAAAATAGAAAGAGAACAGTTCTGGCCAACATAACAAGAGATTCAAGGTGACATTGACTATCGGCAGCAGAGGCACGCCCTGTCCTTCCCTCCTTCCTTCCAGGAGAAAGCTGTTTCTCTTCAGGAGAAACACTGGGCGTGGTGGGAAACGTAAGTGCTACAGACGTTGAATGTGTTAGATCTTGGCTACTCGGTGGCTACTGGAGCCTGCCTGCTTCGATGCACACAGGTAGCCACTCCAGAATGAAGACCCAAAGGATGATACTGAACATTTGTGAGGAACAGTTAGTCTAAAGAAAACATCTAAGATTTTCTTCTAGTGACCTGGGTCCTTTTATGTGGAAACTGTCTTCATGGCCCGCCCAGACTTTGGCAGACAACAGGCTATGTATCACCCATTAGCTTTAGTGACCAAATGTCTCCTGGCAAAAAGAAAAGGTTAAGGACAGGAAACAGTGACCGAGGGCAACAGGGTGCCTGGGGCTGGGTGGAACAGAAACCAGCCAGCCTGCAAGGAGAGGCAGGGCAGGCGGGGCCCACAGTGAACCATGTTGGCCAGGGGTAAATGTATTCCTACTGCATTGCAAACACATGAAGTGGACAGGGCAGGTCATACAGCTGAGGCCTAAGGCAGTGTCATCTCCAGGTGTGGTGACTTCAGTAAAGCAGCCCAGGGCTGGGTGCCAGCCACCTCAGTCTCTGGTATATATTAATCTCTGCTGAGGTTGTGTGTGCAAGTTCTTTGGGACAACTAAAAGAGCTAGGGATGTAACTCTCAGTCATATACACAGACAGACAGACAGACACACATACACACACACACACACACACATACACACACACACACACACACACACACCAACTCCACCAGAAGTTTCCATTCTGCCCCTTTCTCTGCACATGGCTAGCATTCAACCAGTGCTTACTAACTGGGTCTTTGCCCGTAAAGTGCAGCTTTGGTTTGTGTATTCCCCAGAGGCTTGTGTGCTGGAAGCTTGGCAAGGCTGGTACCCAGGATGGGATGCTGAGGGTCATGGAACCTTTTTAAAAAGCAGGGCACAATGGAAAGTGACTAGAGGATGGGATGCTGTGCTTTTGCGATGACTTTGTTCCTGTGAATGTGGGTTATTGTAAAGCCAGGCCCCACCATGAACTTGGCCTCTGCAGCCTGTGTCTAGTCACCTTTTCCTTTCTCTGCCATCTCTTAATGTCGCCAACAGCCTCTCACCCAGACATCAATAACAGACTCTTTGGAACGTTTTAGCTCCTAGAATCATGAACAAAATAAACATGGGCGTTTTGTTGTTACACTACAAAACAGATTAATAATATGACTGTCTAATGAGAAGTGCCATACTCAATACATCTTCTTGCTAACTTTACCCTACCTTCCTCCACAGAATCTCATGCTGTGCCCTCACCAGCCACAACATGCATCCATAGCCTGAGAAAAACATGAGACCCAACACTCACCAAAGCGCTTCCGGGTCCACCAGTGGGGCTCCTTGATGGCCGAGAATTTCACTTCTGGATGCAACCGGAGGCGGTCATAGAGGTCGGTGGTTCCGCACTTGGGCTGCCCAATGATGTAGAAGTGTGGCAGGCAGCGCAGCCGGAAGTGCTTGCCATGCACATGGGACAGGTGGCCCCAGAAAACCTTTCGCAGAGCATCAAAGGTAGAGCGGAACCGCTTGGAGTAGAGCACGTAGGAATTGGTCAGGTAGGGGTCGGTGGTGTTCCTGCCAGAGAATTCCTCATACCAACAAGGGCTCTTGCTATTCGGAAGGAATTTATTGGGAATTACAGAAAACATCTGCAATCAAAGGGAAAAAAAGGAGACAGATACAACAAAAGAAAACAATTAGCAAAACTTTCTAAACTAGGAGTGGTGACCCACACCTGCAATCCCTGCACTTGGGAAGCAGAGGTAGGTGGATCTCTGTGAGTTCAAGGCCAGCCTGGTCTACAGAATGAGTTCCGGACAGCCAGGGCTATATATCTGGAAAAACAACAAGAACAAAATCTAAGTGATGGGTCTGGAGAGGTGGCTCAGTAGTTAGAAGTGCATACTGCTCTTCCACAAGACCAGATGTGCTCCCTGCAGCCACATCAGGCGGCTCACAACCACTTGGAACCCCAGCTTCAGGAGATGAGACTTCCACTCTGGTTTCCAAAGGCAACTGCCCTCACATGCACATACCCCTACACAGGAATACACATATGTATAGCTAAAAATAAACCTTTTTAAAAAATACTAAATGCGGGTGATCTACAAAGGCCACTTGAACGTCCATGACCCCATTTCAGGCAAGAAGGCCCCATGTGCAGTGACTAGAAGGGATCATTGTAAACATCTCTAAGCCATTTGGGACAGCAAGTTCCTTCCTTGGCATTTCCACAGTGTAAGCACGCTGTGCTTTCTCATCCCGGAGGCTGCGGAATTATCCTTGCCATAAGACATCCAGGAGATGCCTGTCATGTTCTGCCTGCACTCCCAAAGATGGTGGTAGGGAAGGAAGCATCCATTCTTCAAAAGTCAGTCACCAAGACTGACAGGAGGCTACTCACATGCAACTCTTGTCTCTTGAGATCTTGTAAGTCTGGGAGCTGCCTGGTTGTGAACTCAATCCTGGAAGCGATGCTGTCGATAATCAGTTTAATGCTCGGGTAGTCCTTCACGTAGGAGATGTTATTTACAGAAGGCTGGTAGTGATGCTCTTTCATGTCACTAGGGCTCTCACTATCCATCACGCTGGGGTTGTTTGGAAAGCCCCCATAACGGAAAGGGGATGAAATCAGAAGTTCCTGATGAGCCCCGGAAAGGATGTAAGAAGCCATCACCAAGGTCATTATTATCAATCCAAAGACCAGGCTGCATCGCTTCCCCTTCCTGAAGCGCAAAAACCCACCCCAGGTTTCATTGCCCTCAGTCCTCACTTCCAGAACAGCAAGCAAGTTCATCTGCTTACTGTCCACACGGAACAGAATTTTGTTTTCTCCTTTGCAAGTGGGGCACGCCTGATGACTGTGATGGGGGCCTCCTTGGCAGGCAGCTTGCTGTTTGTGTGTGTCTTCGGGGAACAGCTGGATGCAGCAATTAATACAGTGCCTCATGGTAGAGTCCTTGGACAGCTGGCTTAGAGAGCCATGGGCCAGCCCTCGAGGGTCCACTAAGAAACTTTAAGGGTGTTCTGGGATGACAGAAGACAGCAGGAAGGCACAGGCAACAGAGACAAATGAGGAGGAGAGCAGACACCAGTGCACTAGATGATGAGGCACATTCTTTGGTTCAGATACAAAGGAGCAAATTCCAATAGTCTGTTCTGCACCAGCCATGCAACAGTGAAGCGACCACAAGTCTGGAGGCGAGTCTGCTTGTGCTTCAGGTTTTTCCCATGGCACCAAAGAAAGTTGGAGTGGCATCAGTGGAGAGCGTGAAGCCACACTGGACACGAGAAGACATTATGGGTTCCTCGTTGACAGGTAGACTGGCATGCCTTCAGAGTATTTTCTCTTCGTGGGAAGTAGATTCCTACTAATGCCAGGTGACCTAAACATAGAGAAAGAGAAGTTTTGTTGCATTATGTGGTAATTATGGTAGCACAGGAGTTGCTTCCCAGAGAAGAGCAGGTAGTTATCTCCCTCTTCCGTCTCTCTATTTCAGTCACACTTAACTTGCTCATAAGCAAGTCACAGATCATATAAGATAAATGAAGGTGTTTGGGGGCCTTTGGGTTTGGGGTTCATGTTCTGTCACTAAATGTGACCCCCCAACACCAGCCTTTGCATAACCCATGTTCTTACCCTCCAGGGCCTCTGTTTTCACATATCTGAGCTATGGCATCCCAGAATCTCAAGATTGTGTAACTACAGTCAGATTTATGCACAGTCAGTATCTTAGGTTTTTGCTGCTATGATAAAAACACCATGACCAAAAGCAACTTGGGGAGGAAAGGGTTATTTCATCTTATACTTCCACATCACGATCCATCACTGAAAGAAGTCAGAGCAGGAACTCATGGCATAAACCTGCAGGCAAAGACCAAAGCAGAGACCATGGAGAAACACAGCTCACTGGCTTGTTCCTCATGGGTTGCTCAACCTGCTTTCTTACACAACCCAGGACCAAAACCCAAGAGTGGTACCGAGGGCCAAAGCCAAGGAGCTGGGCTTGGTCAGTCAGTCATAAGAAATGACTCTAAAGACAGGCCTATCTGATGGAGGAGTTTTCTCAATTGAGGTTTCTCTTCCAACATAACTTTAGCTTTTTGTCAAGTTGAAGAAGGAAAGGAAGGAAGGAAGGAAGGAAGGAAGGAAGGAAGGAAGGAAGGAAGGAAAGAAAGAAAAAAAGAAAGAAGAGATAAGGAGAGAGGGGGAGGGAGGGAGGAAAGAAGAAAACCAAGACCATCAATGACTTCCAGTTTGAGGGATGAATCAAAGAACCAATTTTGAGCTCAATGATAAGTCTGAAGAGCAGTAAGGAGGGTGATGAGAATTGGGAGGGAAGCCCGGGAACCCAGGCTGCCTCTTCATGGCTTCTGCCATCCCTCAGCTACAGCTTAGGAAGCAAAAGTTAATGAAAATTTAACAACAATGAACTGATCCTCTTCTTCAGCCAAGTGTATCATACTAAAAAAAAAAAAAAAAAAAAAAAAATCTGCCTTTAAGTTATTAAGCAATTAAAGTCAATGTACAGTATTCCCCAAGCCATGGGACACCTCAGACCCTGAAGTCATTTCTCACATTCCTCCTCCCTGGAAAGACTCGAGTCTTAAAAATCCATTAACATAATGCCATGGCTCTAAAATGTATTTTTTTCCCAAATGACACTTCTTTGGAGATGTCATTAAGGGCGAATGAGCTGATGAAAGAGCTCCGTGTGGTTTTTAGCTGCTACAAACGCACACCCACAGGCTGCGTGACCTTAAGCCAGTCAGCCTGAGTTCGCATTTCCTCAGTGACTGCTAAAGCTAGAATAATAACAGTGCTACCTCCTTGTGACTTTTTGAAGGCACAAAATTAACGTGTGTAAAGAGTTTGTATAGGCCTGACATGTGTTTAGTGACCCAGCACATGTATACAACCCAGATAACAGAGTCGTTGCTGGCCACATTACAATCTTTAATTGCCAGCGAGTTCTAAAAGTGTGTGATACGCAATTCCAGATGGGAGACCCTAAGTCACATTCCTTTTCCTTAGGTTGACAATTACCCAAGGGTGATGGACTCATGTCCCATTGTCCTCATACACATCCCAAACAATGCTCTGTCCCCAGAGAAGCGACATTAATTAAACCTACATTGCACATTCTATATATTGGTCAGATATCTAAGCAGTCACAATCCTACAATAAAAACCTTCATGTCACTTGGATCCAAAGTCCATGTTTTCTTGGAATACACTGGCAAAGAATTAGCCAAGTGGTGTTTCTTCCACCCTCAGAGTATTCTGCACAGTGCCAGCATTTGCACTTAAATATTTAGAGGAGAGGTACACTGGATAAATTCAATACGGTCCATCACAGCAGTGCTTTGTGGAGTGTTCAGATGAAAACAAACCTTTTGAATCCAAAGCCAGGAATATAATGAACAAAAATGGCACTGAACTAGACTGGGGGGATAGCTGGGGGGATGAAGCATTTGTTACATAAGCGTAACGACCTGAGCTCAGATCCCCAGAACCCAGACACACCTTAACTCACTTCATTTTATGGAAGATATGAGGCACAGACAGGAGAGCTGCCTGTTTGTGAGCTAGTTACCCTAGTACGTGCAGCAGCGAACAAGAGAGACTCTGCCTCAAATAAGGTGAGGGACCAGAATTGGTATCTGAGATGTGAGGTCATCTTACCTCCACATGTGTGCCCAAAACTAACTGACTGACTGACTCTTTCACTCTGTCTATCTGTTTGTCTGTCTCTCTCTCCTTCTCCCTCCCTCCCCCCCCCCTCTCTCACACACACACACACTTTACAAAGTAGTTCAAGGAGTTATTACTAAACACAGGATGCAGATTGAGAAGTACTGGTCTGAGGAGCTAGAGTAAGGAAAAGCCAGGGACAGCGGGAGGAGCAGTCTTGAGGAGCTTTGGAGTCATCTCCCTGAGACCACGCTGGATCCCGCCCCTCCCTTGAAACAGCAGGGCATGCCAGGAGCCTCTGCTTGCAGCTCCCTCCATCACCCCTGACCCACTGCTGGGTACAAACAATTCTTCCAAACTAAAGAAACAAAAGGGCAAGATCCACCAGCCCCCTGAAAACTCTATCCCTAAAGCCAAAAAAAAGCAAACTTTTAAAAATCCACTTGTCAAAGACAAGGCCATGAGACGGGAGCAGGGACTCAGTGGGAGGGTGTTCACACACTTCTGTCTGTATTACCATTAGTTGTTTTTGTTTTCTTAAGAATGAAAGGGGATAAAACAAACAAGGACTTTGAAGCCACAGAACAAGAATGTACAACATCTGAACCCAACAGAATGGATAGAACATTCCTAACCAAGAGCTAAGCTATCTTATTTCAAGCAAAGTAAATAAATCCCGGGACTGGGGAAGGTTGATATTCTTAATGGGGGTGGACGGGACAGAAGACAGCTTAAACATGCCCAGTGTTCCTCTAACAGTTGTACCTCCATTTAGGCAAACCACTCCAAGATGGGGCTTTTACTCATTAAAGAAGACACTCCAAAACTCTCATAGGGTGTGTTCTCATTTCATTCATTCATTCACTAGCTCAGCACATACTTACTGAATGTTGACTGTGTGCTGGCACATCCTAGGGTGGGGACCAGAAGTCAATGTAAAATGTTGCATGTAGATATGTGTGAACAGACATGTATAGTCGGTGTTCTGTGTTCAGCCTCACCCCCTTCCCCCAGCACACCGCTTAGACTCTCTTTTGGGTGTTAGAAGCTGCACCTTTCAGCCACACCTGAGATTATTGAATGAAGTGACTGTTAGTGGAGTCAGGAACCACTAGGAGCTTCAGGATGGGGGCTAGTCTTCAACAAAGACCAAGCCTTGGTTAAAGCTTAAACTCTCAGGAACAATGAAGAAGAGCTGGAGACCAAACCCCTGGAATAAACTTGATATAAGCCATCTCCCCTATGTTGTGAGACCTCTGCCCAAACTCAAATTCACTGGGATCTGAGGCCTTTGAAGCTAACGAGCATACAGAGACAGGTGAAGCCAGGTGAATCATGGGTATTCCTCCCTACGCCTACCTGCTGGCCAGTCCTGTTCTTGTGATAAGCTGTTGCTAGGGCACTTCTGGAGCTCAAATTATTCCTCTGGGAACTTCCTGAAACCACTCAGGAAACCCTGGGAACCTTTGCCTCTGTGTCTTAGACACAGTGTGGTTGTTGGAGATCGAAAATGAAGGAATCTCTTGGGAATGAGCCCTCAGACTCCAGGCATTTGGTGTTGACCCTGAATGACATGACTCTAGGCTGGTGACTCTAGGCTGCTGTAGAGAAGTTGAAGGGGTTTGTACTATTGGAGGAAAGGGACAAAGTCTTCTTTAAGAAAAAGGTATTAAACTGTCCTCTACAAACCCAAAACCATAAGGCGCTCTATCATATGTAAAATACATCTCAATAAAGTTGACTAAGGCCCATCCTGTAACCAGGTAATGACATTACTGCTGCCCCCTAAGTGCACAGTGTGGACCAACATTGCTTCTGGACAAGCCAGTCCCTAGATGGACAAGAAAGGCTCAGAGAGGCCCATGACAGAGGACTCTCCCACCTGAGCTGGGTTTTATTCCACCTTGGCCAGAAGTGCTACATGGGGCATCAATGTGTAAAGATGTCATAAATACACAAGATAACCTCAGGTGCCAAATGCCCCAAACAGTGAAACCATTAGACACCACTGTTCAGTGCCACAATGAAAGGCCTGGCTGAATAATTCCTCACAGCACAGGCTGTCCCTGCACTGTAGGACATGCAAGGTCAGCACTGCCCTTGGCCTTCACCAGTAGATGCTAGTAGTTCTCATCCCCTGAGATAGAGTAAGCCAAACCAGGTCCAGACATAGGCAAAGGTTCCGCCAGAGACCTACTCTCCCCCAGGTGGAGCCTGTCTGAGAGGAAAGACTCCAATGCACACTGCACAGAGAGTGACTTCAGCGTTGCTACTGAGCAAAGTCTGGGGGACATGACAGAAGCAGAGATCCATGGAGATGAGGAAAGCAAGGGAGGGGGAGGCTCTGCGGAATATCAAAGCCTCTGAGAACCACCTGTAGGTAGATCCTTGGGGACTTGAGCTGGTTTGGAGATGGTATCAACCACATGGGGCTAAGCCAAGAGATTAGATTCTATACAGCTTTGCAAGCTAGTATCAAGGGTGATATTGGCCCAAGTGCATAAAAAGAGGCTTGCTACATATTCTTTCCCAAGGCGCTGCCTAAGCTGTATAACTATTAAATAACACAGCTAATGAAAAAAATCCAATTCGTGTGTCTATACTAGAAGGAGAATAGATTGCTATCATGCCCCTTAGCTGGCTTTTCCCATACACTGCAGATGATCCATTCTGCCTGTACTTCACCTGACTGGAATGCTGGTGCTTGGTGCCAATCGGCTCAGGTTAGACAGGACTCCTGGTGCTCATTCATGTAGTAAACTCAGGGATACATTACAGCCTTGTCGCCTCCCAGCCAGGGTTCCACGCTGTACCCCGTGGATGCAGACCAAAACTGTGGGAACCCAGTGCCACTGTGAGAGATCAGATAACTGGTCCCCAAATAGAAAGCATTCAATTACCCAGCCTTTGCTTGGATGCCCCCTATTAACCTGTGTACCCCAGGCATCATTAGCAAACCATTTATAACAAAATTGTAATTGAGAGACCCAGAAATACCACTTTAGATTAAGTAATTGAATGCCCCTCAGTGAAAGATCGATAAAGGGCATCCAATTTCACCCTAGGAAAAACTTATTAAATTATTGTAGCTAGAAGCTGATAGAGCAGAAGAAAGATGTATGAAACTTCAAAGGAACTCTGGATGGGCTTCAATAAATAGCTTCATTTAGCCGGAACATTCATGTATGCCCTCCGGGGGGGTAAAGGGGAAAATAGCTAATTACACAATTTCACTTTTATGTTTTAAGGGGAAATTTTTTTGATGGGTCTTAATTAACCTTTACTAAAAACACAGAGCCTTCTTCCAGTTAGTATGTCTAAAGGCTGACGTCTCTCCTTGGGCTATGTATATGAACATACTCTTTTTGTCAAGAAATATTAATCAGTAAGTAGAGGAAGGAATTTTTTTGACTCAGCTCAAAGGTATCATAGACTGCTGAGACCAAGAAGAAAGCTAACAAGAGTTTTATACATGCAAGAAGCAGTGTCAATCTCTCTCTCTCTCTCTCTCTCTCTCTCTCTCTCTCTCTCTCTCTCTCTCTCTCTGTGTGTGTGTGTGTGTGTGTGTGTCTGTGTGTGTGTGTCTGTGTGTGTGTGTGTTGTGCATGCATATACTCACATACACTCATGTAGAAGCAAGAGATTCTCATCAAATGTCATCACAAATAGGTCCCCTCATTATTTTTTGAGACAGCATCTCTCAGTGGCCTGGAGCTTAACAATTTAGCTAGACTGGCTGGCCTGCAAGCCCCAGGGATCCTTCACATGGATGTTAGGGGTGTGAGCCTAGGGCCTTATTTTGTACTGCAAGAGCAAGAGCTTGACCAATTAAACCATCTCCCAGGCTCCAGTGTCAATCTTATACCTGAGCCTTTCCAGTCAATTCATGGAACTGAGTCGCTCCTCACCATGTCACTCAGTGTCATCTAGCTTGTAGATAGCACATAGTTCAGCATTCCAAGCTCTCATCCACCAAGGGACTTCAGACAAGAGACTTATCTGGGCCTTTGTGTTCTCAAATGGCACACAGGCAAGCATAGATCACCCACAGCTTGAGAGTTAAGAGCCTGAATGCTGTGGCCAAATTACTTGGGTTTGACCTTGACAGGGCATTAAACCTTTTCCTCTTGTTTCCTTGAACAAGAAGTGAGAATAATCAAAGGACCTATAGCTTACCACTGCAATTGGTATCCGATGAGTTAATACGTAAAACACACTTATAAGGGCAATCCATTGTAAACACTTAATAAATGTTAGTTACTATTGCATACACAGAGTGCTGGTCTATAGAATCACGGATGCTAATTATTGTTCGTAAATACTACTTAAGACAGATTTCATTACTGGGCCTTACTCATTATTCTCCCCTATAGTCACACTCATATCATGGGAATCACTTTGTTCTTTACAATAAAGGAGTAGACTACTTCTTCATCCTTCAGTTTGAGTCAGGTGACCTGCTCTGGCCAACAGGATGAGGTAGAAGAGGCCATCTGCCAGTCTCAAGCCCAAGTGAAAAGGGACAGAGCATGCCTACTCAACCCGCAGCCATCTTTGGTGTCATCACGAGAAGAACATGGCTAGGCCCATAGAAGGATGACAGACACATGAAGGAAAGCCAAGGCCAACATGGAGGAGCTGGAGCCCAACTGACCCAGTCGCCCCTCCAGAGACACTGTTCTAGTCATTCACTACGCAGTAAAAGCTAACCAATATCTTCTGCTATGGGTCGTGAGTCATCGGACCTACAAATATCAGCTACAACAACCACGTAATGAGCTTCACAGAGCACATAGAAAGCTTATGAGGGGCCAACACAGGCCAAAGCAACTTACCAGGGAGGCAGCTAGTCATGGAGTCTACCCTTCGTTCTGCAAGCCTCTCTCCCCTAACACCAGAAGCAGAGAACACCATGCTAGAGCAATGATGGAAGCCAGAAGGGAAATTAGGGCACAAGCACCCCAACATACTCTCTTTGGGTAAGTTTGTGTTTATGATAGCCATGGCTGGTTTGTTCCAGTTATCTGGACAACTGACCCCATCCCCCCAATGGGATGGACAGGCCTTCCTTCTAACCTCTGTGGGGCTTATTGTCATTTCTCTTTCTCTCTTCTTCCCTTAGCAAGCCTGTGCTGCAATCTGACCCTGATAGGTTCCTTGCCAAATTTCTTCTTTCCTAATGCCTGGAGTCTCTTATCAGTGCTCCCTCTGCAAGTATCCCCTTACCATGGTCAGCAGGCTCTTCCTGTCTGGCACCAAGTGTGTATCATATGTCCCACAGGAGTTTTATTTTGTTCTTTTGAGATAGGGCTTTCTGTGTGACAAGACTTTTCCTGGGGAGATGAACATCTACTCACTCAGATAATGAGCCCACGACAGACCAAAGTACAGATAATGTCAAAGTACAACTTGGTGAACCAATGGGTTTTACTGGGGTTACTTATATGGGTGAGGGTTACTTACAGGAGCAGAAATGACTTAAATACAGCTTCATTACCAAAGCCCACCTCAACATGGGTGACAGCTCACAAAAGTTGAAAAGCCTGGAACATACTGCATGGTCTACAAACAGATCAACAGGCTGGAGAGTATCCTTTCCAGGTGCCACAGTTGGTCTAAATGTCTTGCAGGCAGCTAGACTTGCTTCTGATTCTTTCAGGCATCTGGTCTGGTCTCGGTCTTCCTTTCAGTGTGTCTTAGCTGAGAATATTCTTGGAGTTCAGCTCTGTCCATCTGAGACAACTCCCAACTTTAATTGCTTTTATTTTGACAGGGAAGGGACCTACCGAACCTGGTCAGTTTCAGGGACTTCCTGAAGCTATCTTTAAATTGTTTACCTTTCTGCTTAAGGAAGAACCTATAAGAGGGACACAACAGGGTTTCACAATATAGCCCTGGGTACCCTGGAATTCCCTATGTAGGCCAGTTAGTCTTGAATTTATAGAGATCTCCCTATGACATCCTGAGATTAAAGGCATGTGCTACCATACCTTGAATACTTCAGGAGGTTTTTATAAATTAGATACTTGGCTGTACAATAATTTCACCATCAACATTGCTTTTGTTAGTGTCAATGACTTTTTACATGCATCACAGGATAGAAAGAGCCCATAGAAAAAGCTATCATTTCATGACCCATATCTGTGGGAAACCCACATTCTCACAAAGATCTAATCTCCATAGCGAACAGCCCTCCTCTCTCCTGTACCCCAGCATGATACCCAGAGCCTCAGTTTAATAGAGAGATGGAACACAGGGGACAGGATTTCCGTGGAGTCGAAGCATTAAGCCAGACCTCAAAGCAAGCAGACGCACTTTTTAATTCAGCTCAACTCTATGAACTCACACGATAAACTGAGCCATGCTGAGACTTAGATTTTCATGTGTAGTATGAGAGTAAAACCTCCAGTATGAATTTGAGGAGGTAACAGAAAAGGCATAACCTCCACCAGGCACACGGCAAGCTTTTGTAGGTAAAACAGTCTTTAACATCACTAGACAGAGCCTCAAGCCCCCACCCCCATGCTACCTGATTTATACTCACCTATAAACCTGTGCCTAGATGTCCAACTTCCCCCTACATCCAATGTGAGGACAAGAATTCCAGGAAGAGACAGGTGGCATGCTTGTTCCTAGGTGTCTGAAGGAAACTAGGAAGAGAGTTGTAACAGGGCAAAACTGCAGGGGACCCCTAGGAACTTCTAAAGAGGCATTCATGCTGGGAAACCTCTAGTGTATCTTGAAGATGACAGTGGGCATTGTCAAAGCCCAAGTGAACCCATGATCTCTAGAGTTATCAACCAGGTCGTACAAGCCTATAGGCACCCGCTCAGCCATGCCTGCCTTCGATAGAGAAAAGAGGTGCAGTTTGCTTCCCAAGAATAAGTAGCTCATAAGAGACAAATAGGGTAAGAGACTCAAGGACCTGGCATCTTCACCATCTGTACCTCCACAGACTTCAGCTCATCATCTGGCTTAGCCTCAAGTGGTCCAACAGCTCATCCAGGACCATGGTTTGTTCCTTCAAGACTCAACCTAAAGATCACCTTCTCAGTTATCCAGGGGTTCTGCATAAGGAGGAGAGGAAGGCTTAACCAAAGAGAAGATGTTGTGGGTCCCATTCCAGCCTTCTTCTCTGAATCCCTTGTTACCAGAGGCACCGTGTCTCACACCATCTCAATTCCCACTTGCATTCGAAACTGATGGGCTACAAGTTTACATCCAGAGAAAGTAGGGATGAGGGGATGCTGACTAGTCTGGTACCATGTGTCCTGCACAGAGAAGGAGCCATGGAAAGCAAAAAAAAAAAAAAAAAAAAAAAAAAAAAAAAAAAAAAAACAAAAACAAAAACAAAAACAAAAACAAAACAAAACAAAACAAAAAAAGCCTTGCTGGTTGTAGGATAAGGAAGATGAGGCAGTTCGGGTGCCCTGGCACACCTGAGACCACAGAAACACAGATGACCTTATAGATCAGGTAGGCCCGGGAGCCCTCCTGTACAAGAGAGTCCCTAGTCACTCCTGCAGGCACAGGTAGATAAAGCTGGGTTCTATGATGTTAGCCATGCTGAGCCAATGCTCTTGAGGCTGAGCACTAAGTAGGAGCTTCCTCGAAAGGCTGTTTCAAACCCTGAAAGCCTAAATGCCCTACAAGCATGGCAGAGATCTGCTGGGCAGGGGAGGTCCTGAGCAGAACTCCCCACATCTCTCAAACCAGACTCTGGCTGCTCACCCTTATGAGCTGTGGCCTCTGTCTAGGCTTTGGCTTTACGATATGGAAGCTGTAGCCTGGGGACTGCCCCTTTCAGTCCTAACACTTTCAGACACAGGATCTGAGAATAACTTCTCTTTGACAAAAACCACCATCATCACTTCCTTCTGCCTTTTGCGGCTGCTCAGTGTCTAGTTTTCAGCAACTGTTAAAAGCCGGCACAGGCTTTGCTTTATCAGCCTCCAGAGAAGCCAGACAGCAAATCTCAAAGGTTCATTCATCATGGGTTTGCTCCCAATAGAAGCTCACCCTTCCCCCTACCATCACCATATCTGTCCATCATATGGGATCAGCCACTGGCACCATGTTCAAGCCTGCATTTGCTGGGGCCACGAATGTGAGGACCACACAGCCCAGGAGCATCTAGCTAACTCCAGAGCAAAGACTCCAGGGCCTTCCAGAGACATCATCACCTCATCATCCCAGAACTGTTCAGCCCCATGACAGGAGCTGTCCTAAAGCACCCATCTGGTGCCAGGCAATCTGTAAAAGACACACTGTGGCTTAGGGGCTAGAGATACCCTAACGACAGTGATGAGGCCTAGAGCCACAGTCTCCTACAGCAGGGGCAGGTGGGTGGGTGGAGCTGTCCATCTGTTCCAGCTCTGACCCAGCCAAACCCAGCCAAAGCCTGTCTCGCCAACAGCCGTGACCTAACTCAGGTTTGTTCCACAAAGAGATAGTGGGCTTCAAACATGTTCACACTACAGTTCTCATCCAGTGATTTCCAAGGGCACAAAAGACCCCAAAGGTCTATGTGACACAACAGACGTTCTTTTTCTGAGCCCCAGGTATCTACAGGGGAAACTCTTTTAGAATTTCATTTTATTATTTCCAGTGGTTTTGAATCACTGGGATATTGGCTTTTCCATTCAAGCCTGTCTGCCATCCCACTCAGGTGAAACCTACAGACCCACGCTTCAAGCTGTGCTTCAGAGCCAGTCCACCAAAACAGCTCTGAAGAACACAGTGGCTGTGGCCTCTGCACAGGACTCCCAGGGGAGCATGGAGACTCTGGGTTTTCAGTGGCTCCAGAAACATGAAAGGAAGACATGCACACTAGTACAATGTCATCCATATGTGAGAGGCTGCATACTACTGTCCTTAATAGTAAGTGTGACATCAGTATTCAGAGCCTCAAAGTACATGTGGGAAACTGAGGCACCGAAGAGTTACACACATACTTAGAGTCACACAGCCAGCCAGTGGCTATGTTCCCTAGAGCTGTTTTGGTGGGCAGGCTCAGAAGCAACACAGGAAGCTTTGTTTCTATAGACTGCACTTAAGTGGAGTGATAAAGGCAGTGACTAGACAACCATGGATCTGTTTAGCCGCCAAGCCTGTGACCTTTGACCTATATACTCCAGGAAGCTGCCACCAACAGAGGCTGGCAGAATGGTGTATCGGCTATCATCTGATTGGCCAGTCTGGACTTGAGACTGCTCGGACAAGACAGCCAGGCTAAGCCTTAAGCTTCACACAAGCACAGGGCCATCGATGCTTAGTCCAGGAGAGCATGAACCTCACCGTGGGTGGGTGCTCAGTAAAAAAAAATCCCACCTTAGTGACCGAAGAAAACTCCAGAATACTCCATCGAGTTCCTAGGAATGCTTCAGAACAGGGCTTTTTCGGCTTGGTAACCTGAGTGACACACCAGTGGACACTGACTTATGTCTCTGCACCAGCCTAGGGTTAATGTGGATGATTGGGTTCAAATGTCCCGATATAATAGTAAAGACAAGTAGGGCCATTAGCCTCACTGTACAGGTGGCTCAACCGTGAATTTATTGTCATATACTTCCTGCTTGGTGTGACTTACAGAGATAGAAGAGAATAGGGACCAGGGGAGGGGCTGAATATCTAAGAACCACAGAATCTGCTCTGGGCACCAGCCACAGCATTGAAATAGCCATGTGACTGCAGACAAACTCCTTTACCACTAAGACCCTCAACCTCTTCTTCTCCAGGTCAACATGAAAGGCTTTGTGTTGCTGAAGACTCCCAATATCCTCAAGAAATGAGGTGTCTGAGAATCAGTTATTTCTCTTTTTGTGTGTTTGTGAGGTTTCCTGCATTTGCAGCACCAAATCTTACCTGCCAGGGGAAAGGGACATGCTTTCCGACATTTTGACTCTCATGTGGCTGGAATACAAAGTCGTTAAGCAGCGGCATTGTGCCCACCACCCAACAATTCCCATAACACAACAGGGAAAATGAGTGAAAGAAGATGTGCCCAGTGTGTGTGTGTGTGTGTGTGTGTGTATGAGAGAGTGTGTATATGTGTGTTAGAGAGGGAGAGACAGTGTGTGTGTGTGTGTAAGAGAGTGTGTATATGTGTGTTAGAGAGGGAGAGACAGTGTGTGTTTGTTAGAGTGTGTGTATGTGTGTTAGAGAGGGAGAGACAGTGTGTGTGTGTGTGTAAGAGAGTGTGTATATGTGTGTTAGAGAGGGAGAGACAGTGTGTGTGTAAGAGAGTGTGTATATGTGTGTTAGAGAGGGAGAGACAGTGTGTGTGTAAGAGAGTGTGTATATGTGTGTTAGAGAGGGAGAGACGACAGTGTGTGTGTGTGTGTAAGACAGTATGCATATATATGTGTGTTAAAGAGGGAAAGAGTGTGTAAGAGTGTATAAGTGAGATTGTGTGTGAGTAAGAGAGTGAAAAATGTATGGGAGTGAGAGAAAGAGTGTGTATGAGAGGAGAGAGAATGTGTGGGGGGAAAATAAAGGTGGGGGGACAGGGTGGCTCTGTCTACCTTCATGTCCCTAGTCCCTTCCTGCCCACTGAGACAGACTCTGGAGAGAGAAGGGAAGATCCTGAGTAGCAGGAGATAGCCCGCCCAGATGCCCTTCAGGTTTCTCACAGAATAGAACTCACACATTACAAGTTCACAGAATGCGAATGAGGGTCTCGCAAACACACAGCAGAGACCCGGAGTGAATAAATTACGGGCGCACAATGGAAGGCAAGCAGCTGTGTGCTCCCCGCCATCTGGCCTCTCTGATCGGAATACTTTTAAATATTGTTTTATTTTCAGAGATAAGCCAAATAAGAGTCTGGTTAACCCTTGAGTAGGGAGAGCCCCCTGAGATACTTCAGTGGCATTTCCTTCTGAAGAGAAGAGCAGGCAGCCTGTCTGACAGTGTCCTCTAGATGGTTTCACAAGGGGAAGCTGGCCACAGTATGCTCTACCACCCCCAAGCAGATCAGCCATGGTAAGAGGCAAGAGAGTGTGGCCTGTAAGGATGTGATGGTGAGCCCCTGGGGCAGGGGGTCCAGGAACCTGCATGATGCCAAATCCAAGATGCCATGTTTAGAACGCTTAGAAAGTTTTAACATCATTTTAAAACGAAGCTCAAGGCAAGTGCATGGCAAAGCGAGAGGCCACACTACCAGTTGCCTTTTGAGTACCATGGAGGGAAGCCAGGTAGGTGCTGGCAGGTCTTGTGGATCCACCAACACCCTCTTCTGTTCCTGACCATTCCCAGTGCTATAGGTGAGTGTGGCTGCTCTGCAGTACAGAACAAAGGGAAGCAGAAGCCGGGGACGGGGCCTGCTTCACAGCATAGCAGAAGGCAAAGCTAGACAGAAGCCCCAGCTGGCCCTCTTTCCACTGAGCATGGCGACAGACAGGTACATCCCACAGCAATCAGTTTCTAGGAGTGACTGTGGGCGGAGCTTGGGGCACTTTGGCTCACACTTGCACAGCCCCATCTGGCTCTGAAGTTCCCTTGCAAAGATCAAGTGTTCCTCTTGCAACTACAATAGCAGTAAAGAAATAATAAACACTAAGTAACAAAGGAGGGGCAGAGAGAAGCAGGCTGGAACAAGGCCTGGTAAATAGCAGCCTCAGCTTCAGTTTCCCTTTTTGTACTCCCCGTGCATACTCCTTGCTCTCCTCATTGCCGAGATGAGTCAGAGAAACTGCCTGAGGCTAGAGATGGCCAAGCTAAATAGTGGAAGGCAGGAAGCTACCTCAAGGCCTCACTTTAATCCCTTTTTTCTTAAGTGTCTTTGAATTCCCCCACTAGCCACAGCATGATGCTCAGCTGTTGTCCTTCTTGTACATCACCACCACCACCACCACCATCATCAACCAAATTCCCAATCATGCACTTGAGAGCCATTTCGGGAAGGACACTGTCTCTTGCCTCCTCTGTCACAATGATGGAAAATCCAAGACAGACCACAGAATTCCCCAGTGGGTGCAGAACTTTATAAACTTGTTCATGTCAAAGGCAGAGACCCAGGCACAAGGGACAATATGGCTCTGGAAGACACTGTTCTGTGAACATTCACCTATGTGACCCTCGAACAGAGATGCCCTTGAATGGGGCTCCATGTTGCCACACTGGCCATGGGATGGACAGGTACACTCTGGAAGAAAGGGAAGCGTGGAGGAAAGCAAACTATGAGAATCCCAAAGGACTGTGAATCCCAGTCCCACATCTCCCTCACCTCGATGGAACCCACCTCGTCCTGGCTGTGTGTCCTCAGGCCAGATGCTTTACAATTCTGGGCTTCTTTGCTTCCCCTCAGCATAGAGAAAATTGCAGGAGGAAATGCTGGAGGATTAGTGGGATCATCCATGCAAAACGCTTCCTTGATGCCACTTACCCCCAGAGCTTGCAAAGCCCTGCCATAATCACCACCCGCATCCTGCCAGCCCTTCCTGCTTTCCGAGGCTGCAAAGACCTCAGCCAGCAATAGAAACTCTGGTCCAGTGTCTGAAGCCCCAAGCAATCCTGGATAATGACAGAATTCTTAAGGCGGCAGACTAGCAGGGGATTTGAACAAGCTCATACCAAGGACCCCATCATCCCACCATGCATCAGAGACCACACGGGAATCCCAGAACACTGGCAGCAAGGGCTGCCTATGACCAGAAAGCCTCCAAGAGAAAACCCACCTTTTAGACTGCAGTAGACCTAGTTTCTAGAACCTTGATTCAAACCTGGAATCTAGATTCCCAGTCTCTGTCAAGTAGGCCAACCAAGCATTTATTTATAGACAAATCACCCAAGTTACTAAACACAGATATGATGTATACATCAGAAGGGGAACCCCATGCCATGGTTCTAACAATGTAAAAGTCCCTGGTAGATCACACATTTTTTTCCATCAATTCCTCCCCATATCTCCATAGTTGAAGCTGGGGGAGGGATGGCCTTCAATGAACATTTGGACAAAGGTATGTTCTCCAAGAATTCTGGTGTCTGCCAGGTACTGCTATGACACACTGCCGTGATACAGTGTGTCAAGGACACCCCCAGCCCTGGAGGGACGCTGACACTGAAAGCTGTGTGAGGCCAGGTGAGAACATGGGAGTCTGTAACAAAGGCGCTGAAGCCAGCCAGCTGGCCCCAAGAGCAGATGTGCCCTCGGCTCTATGTAAACAAGTTTTTTTTTTTCCGTTTTGTTTTGTTTTTAAAGTACTACTTCAAAAATTAATCAGCACATCTTGGCTCAGGCTCTGACTCCCACAGAGCAAATGATGTGTGATCTGAGAAAGCTGTAACCTCAGACTTAACTGCAGAACAGTGCAAAGTCACAGAGATCAGGGAGGACCTGTCACACCCCTGTGAAGTCAAGGCTTATTCTCAGAGGGTCAGACTTCCTCTTGGGCTTAAAAGCAAGAGTCGAAAAAATAAAATAAAAGATTAGATAGATAGATAGATAGATAGATAGATAGATAGATAGATAGATGAATAAACAAAAACTTCACAACTAACTTCCTGCCAAGGGCTGCTCTGGTGTCTCTCAGAAAATAAGCATTTGACCCAACAGTTCTCAGTCCTTAGCTCAGTTCACGGCAGCAGTAACCACACCTGTCAAGTGCCTACGTGGTACAGTCCTATACTTGCAAACATGCAACAGAGACTAAATGACCAGCAAGAGCACCAGACTTGGATTGATTCAGGCAAGCTGAAGGTCTGGGCTTTTTGACACGTAAAGATCAGTAGACCCCCAAGTACAGGCAGCAATGTGCCTACTGTGTGGCCCTGGGGAAAAAGCTGCCTCCAGCCCATCCCCTATCTCTAGGCTGGTAACCAGGGCCACTCACTATGGTTCTGTCTGCCTCTGTGTATCAGCCTCTGGCAAGTACCATTTCCCCAGTACCAGTGGTCCCCCTGGCCCATCACTGCTGCCCACGATTTAGACCTGAACCAAAGCCCTGCGTCCCTCACCCATCAGCCCCTGCTCTTACTTCTCAAGACTCTTCAGCTGGGAGTCTTTGTGGGTGTCCCACAGCACCTGTCTCCACCTCCAGATGAAGAGCTCCTGGATGTGAGAGGCTCTGTTCAGTTTTACAAAAGTATCCCAAAGGACATCAAACGAGGACATGGAAAATGAGGAGCGTGTAGCGAAACCCCATGCAGTAAAAAACTCCTGATAGAGGTTTCAGTTTTTCTATATAAAATAGAATTTAAAATTTGGGCACTAGCGTCTGTCATTGGAAATGTGTTTCTTGGTATCTGGCTGGTGGATATGGTCACTAACATGGGGGTGTGTGGGAGGTTGGTGTTGGCTCCACTGTCCTGAGAGACTCCAGTGCCCACACACACTCTGCAGGAGCAGAGACCAGGGCCCTGAGACTTGTCACTCCTGCCCATCCCAGCAGACCTCTCTACCCTTTCTAAATTAGCTTTCACACTTTGGAAAACAACAGAACGGTTTGCCTTGGTAAATTATATGATTCTGATCTGTGTGCAGAAGTTCGGGTTTCTCCATGTTCTTTCATTCTGCCCGTTCTTGATTCTGACAACGCTGTCAGGCAGATTTCCCAGTATCTTCAGAGCATGCCATTTTACACCCCATGCCATAAAAACCAGGTACTGAGCTCAGGACAAAAGAGGTGGGGGAGGGGTGGGTCCGTCACTCCTCCCTGCAGATGCTTCATTCCTTTCCCATAAAGGAAATCTGGAAGTGTTTCAAAAACATTCACTATTCAGAGAGAACTAAAATTACCTTGCTCCTCCCTCCCGTCTCTCTCCCTCAGCTGCTTCTCCCCCTTCTACACTTCAGAAAGAACACACTATGTGATACTTGCAGATATCTTCTGGGTTTTATGGGAGGCTAGAATGGAGGCCCATAGATTCCCTACTAGGGAGTGCTGAAGCCAAGAGTCTCTTCCATGAAAAGAGTTGGAGATACAGATGCGAGAAGCAGGGTCTGCTGTTTCTTAGCCTTTGCAGCAGCCAAGCAGGGCTGGGACTCGAATCCATGGCTGGCTGCCTCTTCCTTACCACCAGAATAATGTCTCCTGCCTCTTACCACCCTAAACGCCCCACTTACGAAACTGTCACAAAATAGTCCTAGTGACCGTCCCAATGTTCTTAGTCTAGAATTATTTTCACTCTCCTGCTGCAAGACAAGGAACTGCTGACCTCACCAGTCGGCTTGGTTAACTGTATTTCTGAGATTTTTCACATCCAAACACTTGAGGGGACGTTAAAAAAAAGTATGATCATGAATGATGAAATATTACCCCTTTGCTGGCCCGAAAGACATTCATTTCACAAGTTGTAAAAGATCTGAAAACATTTCCTCTATGAAGGGGGAACCCCAACCTAGGCCAAATGTTTCGTTTGCATCCTAGAGGGGTAGGTCCAGGCCAAGGGCCTACCATTCCCGTGTCCTGCCCTGCTCTCTCAACAACCAAAGCCCAACACTACCACAGATTTCTGAGACAACAAGATTTTTGGTGTTGGCAGGACTGTGCAGTGTCTGCCACAGGTTCAGCCTCTCTTTTGTCCCATTTGCTACCATCCCTATGGCTCTGACCCACCTCAAAGCGGTTTTGCACCTGTAGCAGAAGAAGACGACCGCGGATCCCAAAATAACTGGTTGAACTTCTCAGAGCACAGGTGGGCACAACCCCCAGTTCCGAGTAACAAGACACTCCCAGACAGGGCACCCCACAAACACACATCTCAAAGAACACTATTAAGGTGCCAGGAAGCGTATTTCAAGCCTCCTTAGAATCACTACTGGGGATGACAAAAGATGAGAAAGCGTTTTTTTCAGGAACAGCAAGAGGTGCTCACAGGTCCCTCTCTGTGGATGGTTCCTGGTCTGCCCTTTCATTCACATTACCTATTGAAATCGCTGGCAGGTTTCAGACTTATTCAGCCCAATTTGCTCGTCATCAGCACTAAGGAAGCAAAGAAGGGCAGGCCTCTGCCCTGGATCCGAAGACAAGCAATCCAAGCAGGCACCAAGGCCACCCAACAGAAGCTCAGATCCAAACAGCAGCACTAGCAGAGAGTCTTGCTTGATGCTTGAATTTCCCAGCTCAGGAGCAAGGTGACAATCAGCTTAGGGCCAATGCTGGACTATATACAGTGTGTGTGTGTGTGTGTGTGTGTGTGTGTGTGTTTCTCTATTGAATGCCACTGTGTTTGAGACGGGATCTCTCTCTGAATCTACGGTCTTTGTTGTTCATGAGCCTGGCGGGGGAGGAGGGTCAGTTAGCTCTTGGGTTCACCTTTCAATGCTGGGGTTACAGCACAGGCATGCTCGACTTTTAGGTGGGTGCTGTGGCTTTGAACTCAGGTCTTCTTGTTTTACAGCAAGCGGTCTTATTTACTAAGCCATCTCCCAGCCCACCATGTGCATTTTCAGATGACAAACTGCAGTGGGCTTAGTGATGAGAACCTATGTCTTCTCAGCTTCCCTCCACTCCCCAGGGCCCAGGACGTGAACCGTGCACATGGACTCAGTGCTCTGCCACCCCCCATAATTTTCTTTGGGTCCCCAGCCTCTCAGAAGGAGAGATTTGGGGCCAGATATTCCCGGAATTGCCTGCGGAATTGCCCATTTGTTCTTTTTCTGCTTCGGTTACTTCACTAATTGAGGCAAAGGTGCTGAGAGTTTTGACATTAAGTATCCGAGTAACTGCTTGCTGTCTCTTCACTTCCTGTGCTTAGATAGGCCTTTCTCCGACTGAAAACCCAGCTCTGTTTTGGGGAGGAAGAACACTAACTTCAGTTTCCAGCATGATTTTTCCTAAGTACTTGATGGCTTAAGCTTCGAGTTATGAGTTAATTGCCTGACAGAATTCTCCGACTTGTCAGCTTCTCAGCTTTGAAAACCAGCCTTGCCCTGGTTTGCAAGCCTGATAAGCATCTGTAACCATCCACAGCAAGTGCTTCCAGACAACTATGATCCTATTTCCATCACCGCCCCCTGTCACCATGTCTATAGCCTGTGACAGGGACATAGAGGGTGTGCCTACAGTCTGGTCTATACCATGCCTGTGACAGGGACCTATAGGGTGTGCCTACAGTCTGTTCTGGTCTATTCCATGTAGGTCACATGTCTTTCTTTTCTAGACATCAGGCTCCTTGAAATGCATCAGAAATAAGGTACTGTCCTCTCAGTTCCCTCAGCTGATCCTGCACACTAACCCGGGAAAAGATGAGCCACATTCATTTTAATATCTTCCCTCCATGTCAGCTGTCCCTGCTCTCAAGTAGGAAATAAAAATCAGAGGAAAATGTTAGTTTTAAAATGGGATTTTTTTCTTATGAATAGCTCTATTACATTTGATTTTAATAGAACATAAATTCAAATGATAAAAACAAGGTCTTTTTTTCTTTTCTTTCTGTCTTTCTTTCTTTCCTTTTTGTTAGCATGTTCTGTCTTTTTGTGTCCTGAGCACACAAAGAAAGTATAGCAAGATGATCCAAGCCAGAAAGTGTCAGAGTATGCCTGCCTGGGCATGTGTTCCTAGAATCTCTGCCACAGGCACAGTGGAACAGGACTAGACAAGTCCAACACAAGCCTCTTTACCATGAAGAAGTTCAGAGACTCCTAAGCTCTGTGTCAGTCCCCAGTCCCACCTTGGGACCATCTCAAAGGGAGCCATTAGTCTGTGCTTTGCACTCACTAACCAAGTTGTAAATGCCCAGGAACCAGCATCCCATTGAGTCCCCAATTGACAGGTTGGGCTCAACTAAACCCTGCAGGTTTGACCTTATATAAACCAATGCCTCATAACCAGGAAGCACTACTCTTGCAAAGTTCAAGTTTACCCCGGAAACGTTCAGGGCTCCCTCCTTATTGGGAGCATGGTACAGTGGGCAACAAGCAGAGACACCAAGACAAGGTAATAAAGAAGACTCCATAAGACCTGGGGATTTTAGAACAGCCTCAGGGTGGCCCTGGCCTGCACTGTGACATCACATCATGGTCACTAAACTTGAAAGCGTGGCATCAGGGGAGAAATATGACTAAGAAGAGCAGCATGGGGGGAGGGGCTGTAACCTGGAGAAGAATCAAATGGACTGAGGACCCAAGATGAAAGTTTCAGGCAGTAGAAAGATGCATCACTGGCTTTAAACAGAGAGGCAGGCTCAGCTGCATAAGCTAGAACAGCCCTCCTTCACAAACTTCCTTTGGGGAACACCTGCACTGAGAGGCCAGCCTGAGACCAGTGCACTGTAGGTAGCCAGCTTGTCCTTGCCAGAGCAGACCCCAATCTTCTTGAGGAGGGACAAAGATTTTCTATCACACAACCTGATACCTGACTTTAGCCTGAGGGACCGAGGAATGAGGATTTACAAACTAGCGTGCATCAACCGTGGAATATGCGAGGGTGGAGAAATCATCCAAGATTCATGTTTCCCTGAATTTAAAGTCTATCCATTGCTCCCTTCAATTATAGAACTTTAGAGAAGTGGCCAAGCCTGCTTCCCCTAAGGCATTTGAAAATGGTGACATGCCCACCATGCTCCTAGGGAAGGTAATAAGGATGATAGGGGAAATTTTGTAAAGAAAAAAAAACCCAATGAAGTGAACATGAAGCTAATCTCAGAATGACAAATATAGGCTTTCTCTCATGTGGTACCTGGATTTTTATATAGATAAATAAAATATTATATATGGCATGGAAACTGTGGAGGGCAACAAAAGGGATGAACTGCAGGAAGGGGTGCATGAGACCTGCCCTGTGGGTAGAGGTGAGACAAGCGAACCGAGAAGTGGGGATAAAACATGGACAACGTACCGCGTGTACTTACATAAAAATGTCCTGAGCAACACATACAATGACATTTCTGGCATTAAAAATTCAAAAGTATAACACCCAGTTTTGGGGGGGCAGACTCCTCAACTGGGGTGGGAAGATGCTACTTGAGGAGAGGTGGCAGAAAGGACAGGCCCCAGCTTTGCCAGAGTTCTCCCCTTTTTGGATAAGGAACACAATGAGAAGGAGTACTGCAAGCCAACGAGAGCCCGAGAGACTCATTGGAGCAACCAGGGTCCTCCAGAGGAGTCACCCCCTAATGGTAATGGGAACCACTGGGCGCCCTCACCTCTTTAAACTCCCTGCTGTAGTTCCAGTAAGACAAGCCCTGAGCTTGGGCTCTGGGAAGACTCTATTTGCATGCACTATTCTACCCAACCCTTTTCAAGACGTCACCATTTCCATACATCTTCATACAGAAGCTGTTAATGAAAAATTCTCATTTTTAGAATGTCCCATTTTGGGTGCTAAATTCCCATCTGACCCGAGAGCAACTGATCTGTACTTATTTTACAATATAATTTTATAGGAGATATGTGCCCAAGCTGCTCCAAATACTCTTAAAAAGGAAGAAAAAAAACTTCCAGTCAGCAGTGGTGTTAAGAATCTGCTTTTAAATTTAAATTAAGTAAAATTAGGAGATGTTAAGAGAAATATAAAATTCTCGTTTCCTTGGTTTTACTGGTCACATTCCAAGGGTCTGCTGGCTACATGGTATCACCAGGACGGATCATGCAGGTGGATGATGAAGGTGGACAGAGAGTCCAGAACCACAGGAAGGGTGGGGCTGCTGGGGCAAAAGCACTGGACTGCAGTCACAGTAGTATGTCTAGACTCTTTTCTTGCAGACCTGCCAGCCAGAGTTTGGGAAGTCATTTCCCAGGACTCCTAAAAAACTGTGCAGTGCTTGTCCCCGTGAATGAATCTATGCGGCTGAGATCATGTAAGTAGGCAACAGCCTAAGTGTGGCAGCTTCATGTCCTCTGCTCCTGCATTTCCTGAAACCCTGTATGACTGAGCCACTGCTGTATATGACAGCCCCATGCTCTCCTCTCAGGAGGGAGAACACCAGGCTGGCTTCTAAATCAACCACTTCCATCAAAAACAATTTAGCCAGTGCTATATACATACCCCAGAACATCAAGACTAAAACATTAGTCCTAGACCTTTCTTGGGGACTGACCAATCCCCAGAGCACAAACTTAGACACTGACTACTTCCTACAACATGTAAGTTAGGGATACAGAGCCCCACTGGAACAGGGGTATCTTTAAGCTCACCCACCACAAGGGCTCCCTCCCTAGTCTTTCAATCCAGTAGTCATCCCTTAGAATCTTATCTTCTAGGGAGCTCGGGCTGAACACAGCTTTTCTTTCATGCCCAGAGACACCTCCCAGATCCACCAAAACACACAAGCTAGAATAGCCTGAGTTCTGTTTGCAACGCTCCAAACTGTAAATCTCACAGTGGAGTGGGTAAATGCAACCAGACTACAAAACTGAGGCAGCAAAATTAGGGAAGAATTTCATAAATGTAATATTGAACAAAAGAGACCAAATGTAAAGACAAACATACCCCATGACCCCACTGTCACCAAATCCAAGATCCAAGCAAAAAGATGCAGGCTACGTATGCAAGGACAGAGGTTTCCCATAAGCAGGGTGGGGAGGTGGTTAGTGACCTACACAGCAGGGCCAGGGACTTCCAGGTTGCAATGCATACTCCTGCTGGTTGTCCTGTGGGAGCTGTTGGTGAATGTTTTTCAGGCTCTATGCTTACAGCAAGCATTTTTATGTATGTTATATTCCAACTTAAAGACAGTCCATAAACTCATGTTTATAATCTCAAAACTCAGGAGGAAAAGGCAAGATCGAAAGTCCAAGGCCAACCCAGGCTACATGAGGTCTTGTCTCAAGAAAAAAAAAATGGTAAAAATAGTTCCCCGTGTTTAATGGGTAGAGTTAAGTTTCTACCAGTAGAGAGGTTAGAATCCCATGGGCTATTCTAACCCTAGCCCTTGCACCTCCACCATGAAGGTGAGTGTTTTTCCATCAGACCAATTCCATTTCCTTTCAGAGGTGCCAACCCAAATTTCCACCATCCATACATTTTAAATGCTTAGCAGCAGTCATAAGCACTTAAGGCTTATTTTATGACCCAGCATGCAGTCAGACGGGTAATGACCTCCAGGTGCCAAGGTCTTAAATGGCTCCTCTGTAACAGAGTCAGGCAGGAGGCAACAAGCCTTCCTTCACCCAGTGGCCGCTGGCACACTGGAGTTCAAAGTCAGGGGAGAAATCTTCAGTGGGCATTTCAAGAAATGCCACCTACCTACTCCTTTCAGCCGTCTTTCCTTACAAGGCTTTCTAGGGCAGAAGTGTGAGTGGTTTATAGTAATCCTAGACTGCTTCTGCTATACCCCATCCCAGAAGGACTTGCTGTTTGATCCCAGAATGCTCATGTCCCTTCACAGAGCCAGCATCCCCATGCAAGGAAGCCTTCTAGTTCTTGGGTTGCCATAAAGTCTCTATAAGATGCTTCCGAGAAATGTCTCAAACCTCCTTCAAAGAGAGTGAACACGTGAGCCACTGAACTAAAGGGGGCAGAACTCTGGGGTAGGCAAGGAAGAGTATAAATAAGGAAAACAGGAGGCTGTATGTGGAAAGATGGCTCAGTGGTTAAGAGCATTGGCTGCTCTTCCAAAGGTCCTGAGTTCAATTCCCAGCACCCACATAGTGGCTAACAACTGTCTGTAACTCCAGTTCCAGGGGATCTGACACCCTCACACAGACATATGTGCAAGCAAAATAATCATGTACATGAAAGGAATGAAGGAAGGAAAAAAAGAAAAGATTATTAATAAAGAAAACGGCCCACTGGGAAATCAATGCAGTCCTCAGGAACAAGCTTCTAGCATATTCTAAAGCTTAGAAGAGGAGCCATAAATTCACAAGCCATGCTGACATTCACATAACCTTTCCCCTGATGATTCCTGATACCAACATCATGCTCACAGAATGCCTCCAGGCCTGCCTTCAAGAGGTCTTCCTGGTCCTTCTCTCCCCTTCCTTCCGGATTCAAACCTTCCACGCAAAAGCTTCCCCTCCAGGCTTCCTCTACCACAACCTGGAGCTCTGGGACATTACCCAGCACCTCCCAGAGTGGGTTCACTGCACTCATTTAACACACCACTAGGCAATTTGCCAACATTTCCCTCAAGGTCACATGGTTTACCCTAAAACTCTAAGAAGTAACTCCGTGAAGGTAGGACCCAGATGTGCACCTCTGTAAATCAGGCATCATACCACCCGCCTCTGCGGACTGAAGAAATGGACTTATACGCCATGAAAAACATGGGCTACAATGTCCAAACACTGCAGCTTTTCTTCTTCTATTGTCATATCTGGCCTTCCTCAGAAAGCATTGTCCAGGATGCCAAGTCCGAGGCACTAACAGGAATCAATACCTGGTTCTTTCATTCACTGACAGATGCCATTTGAGTGCCATTGTGCCAGGCTCTGGGCACAGTGAGCAGACACAACAGAAGAGACCTGCCGTAGTCCAAAGCTGCTGATGTTCTGCAGAGGGCAGAAGTGGCTTTAGATAACCCCCTCCCTCTCCCTCTCTCCCCTCTCCCTCCCTCCTCTCTCTCTTACACACACACACACACACACACACACACACACACACATTGAGATAGTTTTCCCCCAATATCTTTAAAGCAGACCTAGCCAAATATACCAGGCTCTCATATCAGCTAATAAGGGTATCACAGATTTTTAATCCTATTATTCTCCTTTTTAAAAAGCAAAAAACAGTGATTGTGGCTCTCTTACCAGGAAAAATAAATAAAACCAGCTTTTAGTTGAACGCGTAAACTCTGTATTTGTTATTCGCTCACTGCGTTAAACACTGGTTCAATACTCCACGGGCCATGAGGATCCAATTGCAGACAGGCAGGTAAGGCTGACTTACACTGGCTGCATCCCAGAACACCTGGATACCTGCCATACTTCCTCCCTGTAGCCTGGGGGCATAAAAGACAGTCCCTTTCTTTCAAGAGTCACAGTCTTATTCAGATTTATCAACTTGTGACAACACAGGATGTGAGCAGAGTCTTAGCTGGCTGGGGATTCACAAGTCCAGTGGCCTCCAAATAAACTGAGGAAAACTGTGGTGACCAGCAAGGCACCAGTGACATTACTACCAGTGACCCACCTCTGAAACATCATGGTATGGGGCAGCCCTCCCTGTTTAGGTAACTTTCCGAATGTTTCAGTAACTTTAATCCTCGTTCAAGATTCTGATTTCCAACCGGAAACCATTTTAAGTCTGTACTGTCCTGGGCTGGGAGTGTCCCTCTCTGGCAGACAGCCTTTGACACTGTTCTCACTTCTATCAGCTTCTGAGAATAGGGCACTTGCCATGTCTGGACCAGTCACAGAAAAGTTCCTCCCGTGTTCTTCAGGGGACATATACCCTCCCCAAAATGCCCTGTCTTCCCCGGAAACCCCCTGACTTTGCAGGTTGGCATTCTTCACAGTGATTAGGGTAACCTATGGTGGCCTTTGAAATTCTGAGCTCTCTCCAAGGACATTCCACTCAGTTACAAAAAACAAAGTGCAAGCAAAAAAAAAAAAAAAAAAAAAAAAAAAAAAAAAAAAAAAAAAAAATCAGAGGTGAAAAGTCAAGAGAAGTGAGGAGATGGATTTCCCCATCTCGGGACTAAGACAGAGAGGCAAAAAGCCAGGGAGAGATTTGTCTCCAGAGCAGAACTGTGATGACCTTATGCTTTATTAGACATCTAGATCCTTATCCCTGTTCATTCTGGATTATTCCAGGGGTAATTACTCCTGAGACTTGATGCATGAAACCCTAGTTCTGCTTAGAAAAATCACAATGTGTTCCTTCAGTTCCTCAAGCATTCCTAAGAGTGTCTCCAGACTGGCATCCTGTGTCCCCAGAATGGCACCTTGCCAGATTCCCCAGAGATCTGTACACAGAATACAGCACATCTCTGCCATCTGGACATTTACACTATAACTCTCCCAAGGTGCCCTACATCAGATCCCTCCAGGTTCAGTATCATGCACGTTTCCAGAGCCAGCTGAATGAACAAGAAACCAACAGTCACAAAGTAAATCCATGTTCAAACCCCCTGTGTACTTGATTTAATGCTATGCTAGCCAGGGTTCTTTATGATCATGCTGTACCAGAACCTGAAAATCACATTATCAGTCTATAGATTTATAAAAAGCTTAACAATGAAAACTGGGAATGGCACTCAGTTTGGAATGATGATGGCTCCCATACACTCATGTTTGAATACTTGGTTCCTAGTGGGTAGAATTGTTTAAGAAAGATTAGGAGGTGTGGCCTTGGAGGAGGTGTGCCACTTGGGTCAGGATTTAAGGTTCCAAAACACTAGCAATATTCCTACTGTTGCTTTCTTCACCATCATGGACTCTAAGCTTTGGAAGCCATAAGCACCTTATTAAATGCTTTTTTTTTATTTACATGTCGCTTTGGTCACATGTTTTATCACAATAAAAAAGTTACTAAGACTGTTGATAAGAATGTTTGCCTGGCATAGACAAAGGCTTGGATTCAATTCTCAGAACTACAAAAACCAAGTGTGGTGACACACATCTGCAATCCAAACATGGGAAGATCAGAAAGTCACAGTCATTCTTGACTACATATTTACATATTTAGTTTAAGGATAGCCTAGAATAAATGAGACTATATATATATATAGATAGATAGATATAGATATAGATAGATAGATAGATAGATAGATAGATAGATAGATAGATAGATAGATAGATAGATAGGCAGGCAGGCAGGCAGGCAGGCAGGCAGGCAGGCAGGCAGACAGACAGATAAATAGATGGATGAGTGATGGATGGATGGATGGATGTATGGATGGATGGATGTATGGATGGATGGATGGATGGATGGATGGATGGATGGATAGATGGGTAGATAGGTAGGTAGGTAGATAGACAACAGACAGAGAGACAAATAGAATAACAATGAGGATTGAATGGAGAAAAGATACCCAGAAATTATCTATGCATTCTAGCTGATGAAGAATTATTCAGAAAATTATCTTGTGCCTCAGATTTGGGATCATCACTGGGACCTTTCAAGGAGTGCTTGGGAATGAGGAATCCTGTTTATCATAAGTCTAATCTCAGGACCAGCTCCCATGTAGCTCTCCCTGACAATTTAGCCAACACTTGGCCCTTTAATTTATTGTGCTAATGTGGTTAGACAATGGTCTCTGGAGTCAGGCCATCTCACAGACTCTGAAGAGAGGCCATGGAGGAAATTTATGAGCCGAGGCTTATCCCTCACACCCTCTATAAATGGGAAAATCTTTACCTTTGTGAAGTAATGTGTTTGGTCCCCAACCAGAAGAGAAAATTAAGCCCTTCACCCAATGCTCTGCACTGTTGGTTTTTACAGCTTGTCCCCCAAGCCTGTGCAGCTTAAACACCATTTATAAGCAGGCTTCATTTTAACCCTCCTTGGTAGAGAATGAAAAACTAATTAGGTAGATGCAGATAAGCTCCCACATTCCATTCTAGTGGCATGTCACCATTAATGGTACCCATGACAGGAAGAGAGAGGAATGCACACATATCATTTGAGTCCTGAGCTAAGTACATGGAGGTGCTGGGCTGGCTGGTCACTCGGGATTTTGCATCTTGAAATCAATTTGCAGGTGGCCTAATTAAAACACAACAAAAGATAATTCAACGGGAACTAAGGCTCCTATCGCATTAACTACAACTACAGAAATCTTACCTTAAAGCACCTCCAAGGGGTAGGATAGGCATTTTGTTTGCTTCTTTTTGAAGGCTCCCAGCTCTGCCAAATAGAATCATTTCACCAGGAAAGCCACTGACTGCACTTGCATTAAGAGATGTGATAGATCTTAGACAAGCCCATCTCGGAGCTGGAAGGCAACAAATGGGCAGAGCAACCAGGGCACAGTTAGTGAGAACCAATCAGAGAAGTGTGTAGACCCACTTGAAGGACTAAGCCCTAACAGGCTGCAAGCACACTCTGGTTGAGATCACCTAGGTTCAAGTCTCAACTCTACTACTGAGTTGCAAAAATTTGAACTGTAAAATGAGGGCACTGGGGATGTGAGGTAACCCATGCATGCTGGTTACTAAGATCCGATCTCAAGACCCCAGTTCTCTGTCCTATGTTCCATTACACCACACTGACCTGAGTCATCTCTTGTCTCCAAATTCCACAAACCCAGATAAGAGGGTTCTCTGGGTTCTCTCTTCAGGGATAGGAACCCATAAAGCACCACGCAGGATCCAGCATTCGTGAAAAGCATTAATGTGGCTCTTTAAGGATTTATTGACCTGGCGGAAGTTAATGTCATTGACTGCCAATTGGAAAGGATCCAAGAATCATCTAAAAGATAAAAGACAGGGCTGAACTTCGTGAAATCCTAAAACGCTTCCAAAGTGCTGTGGACCCCTGGGTTTAATAACATCAGAAGGCGCAGAATGCGGCCTGCAGCTTGGTTAATGAGATTGGGCCAGCCTCAATTTCCTGGCTTTTATGGGGTCCCAGGGTCACAGATGATATTATCGTGGTAGGAAGCTGAGCAAAGAGTACATAGGAACACTGCAACTTCCTGCATGTCTAAAATTACTTCAAAATACTTAAAATTATAAGTCAGCATTAGAAGTGGGGAGAGACTAAGGGGGTCCTTGGCCGATTTTCAGCCTGTCAAGACGACTTTCAGGCAGTTGGGCTTGGAAAAGAGAGATGCTGGGTAAACATCTGGAATGATTTTAAACCGAGCTGCTCTGAAAAAGAAAAAGAAAAACCCGTTTTCTCTTCTCTTCATTTACTAAAATACAGGGAAGTTTATGTTTTATCCACAACTTTTAAAAGTTAATCGTAAGCAGTAGGAAGCAGATCCGTGTGTTGCTGCATAATAAACATTTACTGGAAAAACTTTCCAGTGTGATAGCCGTGTAAGGACATCTGAGGAGAACCCGGGGAAACCTAACACATAAAACAGGACAAGGACAATTCTACTGAGGACCTGCCAGCATGTGTGCAGGGGTTAGTATGTCATCAGCGCAGAAAACGACAGGCTTATCTGTAGCAGCCTGGCTGTAGACAAGGTGTAGACAAGGTGTAGAGTGTCCTGACAGAAGGCCAGGGAACCACAGATTGTTTCCTGGAGACACAGTTCCCTGTGGGCCACAGCAGGGCACGAGATGGGCAGGCAGCCTGGGCACACACTACCTTGGAGGTAGCCAGCGAGGTGGCAGCAGCAAAGGGAAAACTTCAGAGAACTATTTAGAACCAATAGTCGGAAAGAGCAAGAATAAATCAAGTTCTCTGGAAGAGAGCAGGGCAAGAAAATGTTGGTCGGTGAGGTAATCGGGCCCGTGTTCATGGCCCAGTTCCCATCCCTGCCCCAGGTGCCTGAACAACCATTGAACTCAGGTTAATAGCCCATGTTCACCTTTGGACTCTGCTTCTTTCAGTATTGTTTTGAAGGGTATGGTTCCAGCTGTCCACCATGGCTTCCCCCTCTAGCTCTTGTTCACAAGCCAACTACTGCAAAGGAGATGAGTGCACGCGCGCGCGCGCACACACACACACACACACACACACACACACACGCACAGCAGAGCAAGGGTAAGTGAGTTGTATCTAACAAATCTGGACATGAGACATGAAGACAGTCACAGAGGAAGTTGCAACAGACACTGAGGACAGACGAGACTCATTACCATCGTCACTGCTCTGATTACCTATCCCTCATCTTCAATGTCAATGTACTACCAATGCCCCTCAGAGAATGATTGTAATCATGGCAAATTCGGAGAAGCTCTTCTTAGCTAAAGAGCTGGACCTATAATATATAGCTCTATGTATATATGTGTATGCACATGTGCACCTATGCACACACAGATGCCTCCAACAATCTAATGCAATCAAACTAATAGGAAACCAAAGGATGCCTGTGTCTTTCAAAACCCTGTGTGGTTTCTAGTGCAGCACCCCTGATTTAGGGTCTATAACTTTCCTCCCAATTTTACCTCTTTGTACAGTTACGAAGGCTGTTAACTGGAGTGCTAGAAATACTATGACATGAGCTACATTGGTTCATTGGGAGAGGGGAGATGAACAATATTTTATCTCATGCTTCTCTCTCACCTCCCTCTTCCTCATGCACATTTTAGGGTGCCCTTTACTGAACCCTTACGGCTTGGCGTCCCCTGTTAGGCTGCCATCTCTGCCTCCTAGTCCAACACAATGTGAACATTACTCATGTCATATGCCCAGTGCCAGCAAGCTTCCCTTTAGACAGAAAGCAGCACTCATCAGCTTCCCCTCTTCAAGGGCTGATGGCAGCTTCTCATTCTCTCGAGTCATTTCACATCCCAGCCTGTCTCTTCCCCAGCATTTCTCTACTACATCTCCAACAACAGTGTCAAGGTTTTTGGGTTCGAACCTAGTTCAGAATAGGAAGAAGCCAATTATTTCTCTGTTGGGCAGTGGGGTCCTGCTTGTCTACCTGACCCGGTCCACAATCCCCCATTTTGCCACACGGTGTTCTCTTGTCAGCAAGGCCACTTTAAATTCCGGCTTCTCTTTCTACACACTGACTCTCACCTCTCAGAGCACTGAAAAGTTCTGCAAAACTGAGGGGTACCTCTGGGGTTTCCTCTCTATTCTCTGTACGTCTTCGAGTATAAGTGGGCAGAGCAGGCATCTGGCTTTCTGGTTTCCTGAGGTCAGCTTTGGACACGTGGCTGTCGTATTTGCTGGTCTGGGTGGCAAAGGGCCAGTTCAGAGTTTCCCCGTATCCTCCAGAGCCATTTTGCAAAGATCAGGCAGAACTTTCCTTAATGGAGAGACCATCCCGGCCACAAAACATGAAGTTCCACCACAGTGAAGCTCACGAAAGACTTGGAGACAAAGCATGTGCAAGACTGGCTTGAGGACACAGCCAGACCCCCAGGACTGCACACTCTTGTCCACTGCCAACCCTGGCCAAGGAGGCCTCCCGCTTGGCCCCAGTGGAGTTTTTCGAATGCTTTAACCCAGCACAATTCCTTAAAACACAACTTCTTAACGTCTCCTGGAATCACAATCACAGCCCCTTGTTTATGGCTGTGGCCAGATCAGATAAAATTTCATTCTCTGAATTGGTTCCTAATTTAATTACTCCTCCAGATCAACAGCGGACTCTCGCTGCTGCAGGGGAAAAAGAACTAGAAAGCCACTGGCGCCAGGACTTGTAGCCCTCGTTGGTATCTGGTGAAGAAGAGAATCTGGACCTTTGTTGGGTTAGGAGTGAGCTGGGACAGGGCAGTCGCCATCTGTCCACGCGTCCTTGCCTTCTCCCCAGGCTGGTCAAGAAGGCAGCCTGGGTTTTTTTTTTTTTTTTTTTTTTTTTTTTTTTTTTTTTTAAACAAAGAATTTGAAAGAACATATGGAATAACTGAATTTTAACTCAGAAACCTAGATTCATTCCTGGTTCTGCCCGGCCTCTGGGTCTATAGGAAGGATCTGGACTGTGTTCAGCAGAGGTCCTTTTGACTCAACAATTCAGACTCTTCAGTGTCCTTTCAAGCATTACAAGTAAGTTCAAGACCCCATGAAAAGAGCAAGACTGGGGCCCAGAAAAGGAAAATAAACAAACCTTTTGTTGGAAGAAAGTAAAAATATCTTAAAACAAAACAAAAACATGTAACCCTAGAAATGGAAACAGGTCCACATGAAAAGCCTAGGGGTGAACATTTACAATATTGATGCTCTTGAGCGGCAAAGCCTGGAGACAATGGAAGTGAGTACCAGGGGACACTAGAGTCACAGAGCCGTGGTCAGTCCCCCTCACAGAATATTGTCTGGCCATAAGGAAAACGGACTTCCTATGCTAATGTGACTAACGCAGGGTCGACGCCATCCGCGGAACCCCACATTCCTCACTGTTCCGAGTGAAGAACTAGATCGAAAGAGACCAAAGGTGGTCTGTGGCTTCCAGGGCTGGGTGCGGTAGTGGTGGGAGGGGAAGCAGTGCTGATAACAAGCAAGATGGTACAGGCTTTCTTGCTCAGTGGGTGAGGTGCCGGAACATCGGCTGTGGTGAAGGGATGTGCATACCTGTGGATGCACAAAACATTACATTATATACTTCACATGGGTCAACCAGAGAGCATGTGTAAAACTGGACTAGATTTAGTGTCGGTATGAAGGACTGTGAGGGTGTTTCCTAAAATGGCTAGCTAGAGAGGAGAGACAGGCCCACGCCGAATATGAGTGGAAGCCATTCCTACGTGCTGGGGTCCCCGACCGAATAAAAAGGAGAAGCAACCTGAGCCCCTTGCCTCTGTCTGCTTCCTGACTGTGGCTGCAACATGACCAAGCGGCCTCATGTTCCTGTTACCATGCCTTCCCCACCACGGTAAACCGTACCCTCCGGATGTGAACCAAAATAAAACCCTCATTCTTGTTACTTTCATCTGGTATTTTTGTCATGACAATGAGAAAAGAAATTAACACGGCATGTAGTATCTCAAAAAGGCTGCTTTTAGAAGAAAATGTTGAATGAGTTTTTTTTTTCTTTTTCTTTTCTTCTTTTTTTTTTTTTTTTTTTAAGGCCTGTTGTATGGCTTTCAAAATCAGCCAGATGAGAGCAATGTTCTGCATGTAGGAGTATGGGAGCCAGCCAGTTCCTAGGCCATCTGAAGGGGAAGCCCTGTGAATAGACAGAGCTTTCTCTTGTAAATCTGAGGGCTGGGGACTAAGCAGTGCTGAGGTTTTCCCATTGATTTGTTTGCAACAGCTGAAAGCAAATTTATCTTCTACCACTCAGACAGCAAGGATGCTTCACCTGCTTTTTAATACATCATTTTTATTCTGAGCTAAATCATACACAAGGCAAAAGATGCGTGGGTTCCTCATTGTTGGCCAGGGAGCAAAATGTTTCTCCCTGCTTTGGCCTGATGGACGATTCTGTAGGGGTCCAAAGCACTAGCTTCCTTCTCTGGCTTCATGGGACCCGCCCCCAGGCACCTTACTAAAACTGCCATCAAGGAGGTATCAAATAGCTTCTCAGAGCTAGCACAATGTAAATGCCAGGCTGCTGTAGTCTTCACAATGGGCACTCTTCAGTCCTCATCCTGTCTTTCTGATAACTATCTTAGACAAGTCCAGCACGTCCTAGAAGCAGCTACTTCCTCACTTTCAATGTAACACCCCCCATTACTGGACTGAGGCCTGCCTGGAATCAGTTTTCTGTCTTTAAAACAATAAACAATTAAGACCACACTGCTGTGAATCAAGCCAAATATAAACACAGATAAGACTAGTGTGCCTCCTTAGTTCAACACCTAGAACCCACAAGCTGTCCCTACCCAGAGTCCTCACTCTCAAGCCCTATCCCATGTCCTTAGGGTGAGGTAGGTTAGGTAAACGGAAGTTTCAGTGTTTGGTAATGAGTAACATAGACCTCTACTCCTCCGCCGATGGGCCACTTTCCTATTCACTTCTTTTTCCATGTAGAGCTCAGTAACCCAGAACTGTTACGAAGAAAAAGCTCCCAAGCAAGGCAGCAGACATTCCTAGATCTCTGTGCCCTTTGAGAGACAGAGATGAACAAGAAAGGATGGATCATCCTGTCTCGAGGAGTCCTCGCCCATGGTGGTCAGTGTTCAGTGGATGGAGAAGGCAGCCTCACCCAAGATAAGGTGCAGGGGCTGGCTGGGAAGCAAGGACAATGGAAGTTCTCCATTCCAGCTTTAAACAGAGACAGAGGTGGGAATCAGAGATGTGGGGACAAGAGCCCTGAAAGTGCCTTTCTAGGGACCTCCCAGTTCCCCTTCATTTGCTCTTCATCCTACACTGGTGAGGCTGCTCCATGAAGGACCAGCTCTTGGTGTCCTAGCAGCTTTAGTATCTTGTTTCCCTTCTCTTCCCCATTGTATCCTCCAAGCCAAAGGGCTGTTGTTTGTTTGTGGATGTGTGTTGCCGCTATTTGAGATGGGACCTCACCATACTGACTGGTCTGATCTTGAGCTCCTTTAAGAAATCCACCCATCTCCTCTTCCTCCTCCTTTTCCTCCTCTCCTTTTCCTCTTCTTCCTCTTCTTTCTCCTCTTCCTCCTCCTCCTAAGAGGTTGAAATTCAGCTTTAAAGAATTAAGGAAATGCCATCAGCTTCACTATGCTGGATTTTCTGACAAAAGCAAACCAAGGTATTTGGGCTCCAGGTCCACTGTGGTAGAGAAAGGTATAGACAAGCAACTTCATCCAGTGTCAGGAGCTTACAGCAAGCATACCCTATTCACATCTTAGTAGCCAGCTATGAGACGAGAACTAGGACCAGAAAGACAGCCAAGCTACAGTATTTTAGACCCATCCCTAGGGTCCCACAGCTGCCACTCAGATCCCATCTCCAAAAGTTCTATAACCTCCCAAAACAGTGCCACCACCTGGGGACCAAGTATTTAAACAAATGAATCTGTAAGACATTTCACACTCAAAGCATAGCAGCCTTCCTTACCCTGTTCTACATATGTGCCTAGCCATCTCATAACATAAAATGCATTCATTCAAACTTCAACATTAATACTAAATCCAAAGTATCTTCTATAACCCATGCAATCTCTCAACCATGAGTCCCTGTAATAGCAAAAAACAGGTAACATGTTTTGAATATACAATGGTGTGGAATAAACATTCCCATTAGGAAAGAATAGACCAAGGTAAGGCCAAAACCCAGCAGGGAAAACAGTGAATCCTGTAGCTTCACATCTATCTCCCAACACTTGTCATGTAGTTATCAAAGAAGCTCAGGTAAGTCTGCCTTTAAAGTCTTGTCACCTGTGACACATGTAGCCTCTTTGGTGTCTAGTTTCACTCAGTACCTGTAACTTTTCATTCTTCTTTTTATTAGATAGATAGATAGATAGATAGATAGATAGATAGATAGATAGATATTTTGCCTATATGTACAACTCATACATCCCTGGAATACTATCGATCACCTGGAATGGGAGTTACATTTGTAAGGAGTGGGTGCTGGGAATTGAACCTGGGTCCTTTGTACAGGAGCAGCCAGTGCTCTCAACTGCTGAGCTATCATCTCTCCAGCCCTGCCTGTAACTTTTAACAGATGGTCCCTTTTCCTGGCATGTAGAACATCCCCGGGTCCCTGATGCAAATTGGGCTTCATCCTCACAGCCCCACATTCAGATTGTGATCTTTCTCTATACTGCTTGTCCTTCACAATTGTTTTCTGGAACACTGGTGCAAGACTCCAAGACCCCAGAGCTCTTGAGCTTTACATGATCAAGCCAGAACAATTAGGACAAAGTCAAATTCTGCCAAGAAAACTCAAAATCAAGCCTGGATCCCTTAGCCCCTTGGCTGCAGTAGATTGCCTAGACAATTGTGATGGAGGAGGGTACCCTGGAGACTATCTTCTGGCTTTGATACAGGGTTTCTCTGTGTTAACAGCCCAAACTGTCCTGGAACTCAATTTGTACACCAGGGTGACCTTGAACTCACAGATATCCACTTGCTTTTGCCTCCCTTGTGCTGGTGTTAGAGAAGTGTGCCACCACCACACCTGGCTGGCTTTATCTTCTCAAGTGTTTTTTTTTTTTGTTTTGTTTTGTTTTTGTTTTTGTTTTGGGGGTGGTTCTCAAGACAGGATTCCTCTGTGTGGCGTTAGCTGCCCTGGTACTCATTCTGTAGTCCAGGCTAGCCTCGAACTCAAAGATCAGCCAGCTTCTGCCTCCCAAGTACTGGAATTAAAGCTGTCACCCCATCCTCCCATCCCCAGGCTCTCATCAGTGAGCAAAGGGCCCTACCAAGTCAGACTCACTTCTTCTGGTGGTTGTTCCTAAGACCGTAATAGTTACCCCAAGACTTTAGCTGCACAAGACAGTGTTTGTTGACCATGCAGCCAAGACTTACCCCTACCCTCTTGTAATGTGTGGTCATCCCCCAGGAGATTCAAGTCCTGCTCCTTTCTCTAACTCAGGATGACCTTCAACCATCCCTCCCCTTCTTCCCACGTTCTAGTTGCTATGTGTGTCTAATCGACTCTGTCCCTCTTTCTGTCCATCTGTCTTGTGTCAGTTTAATTTGCAACCCAGCCAAGAATCTAGATGTGAAGGGAAGACACTTTTCACCCTGTAACGCTTTCAATCCAGGGCTGATTCAGAGGAAGTCCCAGAACTGACTGCCCCCCACGCAGGGCAGGAGGTCTAGCTCAGTTCCCATCAGCCACTAGATGTGAACCCAGAAAACAAACCAGGCCAAGAGAAGCAAGCAAACATTTGACAGATCCAGGCTAGTTTCCAGAGGACGAGTAAAAAACCAAACTGTCCCAGATATGTTGAAGGAGGAAGTTGTCACACAGATCTGCAGAGTTCAACACCAGCCCACTGATGGGACCACAAGGGAACCATCATCATTGTCCTGGATGTTATTCAAGAACAGTGGCTCTCAACCAGAGTCACACATCAGACCTCCTGCATATCACATAATATTTACATTATACTTTGTAACAGTGCCAACATGACAGTTATGAAGAAGCAACAAAACTAACTTTTTGGTTGGGAGTCACCACACCATGAGGAACTATATTAAAGGGTTGCAGGAGCAGTGCAGTTGAGAACCACTGTCCTAGAGCAATAAATAGCTCTGAAACAAAGTGTATCAAAGATCAGCCAGGACTGCCAGCCCATGAACAGGAAACCAAACCAGAAAGCAGAGTTAGATAATCCCATGGGACCTGGGCCCGAAGCCTGCTACTGTTCCTGATTGCTCTGCAACTCAGAAAGATACAGAAGGGGCAGCAGTGTGCACTGAGACTCACAATCAACAGCCCAGATTCATTGAGGCCACTACTTTGCTGGAGGCCTGGAGATCCCTCGTGCACACAAAGTAAACATGATCTGGTATGTGTACATTTGGAAGACTCTTTCTATAAACAGGTTCACAAATTGGAGGGAAAAAAAATCCTCTGTAGACCAATAGTCTGATTTGGTGGTTAGAAACAACAGTCACTAAAAATACACACTAGGACATACTTTATATTTTTAATGCAAATATTTACATTCCAAACAAAGGAGACTGGAACCTTAAGACAAGCTATATGTTCCAGGCACACACAATGTTAGCAGCCCCTTGCCTGAGTAGATGACTTCTGTTTATATTTTTGGAGCAGCAACCAAATTCCCATAACATTCTCTTTATGACTCTCAAGTCACACACCAAAAAGCTCTGATTGCTCTTATAATAACCTCTCAAATACGGTACCAGGAGTCCAAGGTCACTACACCAGGCTCTTCTAGAAGGTCAACAAGCATCAACTCCTGGGTCATGGTACCAAATCCAGAATTCCTATCTTCCGAGTATACACACGCATCCCCAGGAGCCCAGCTCGCAGGTGGATCTTTGTAAATTGATGCATGAATTCAACACATGACAATCACTCTCAACTAGGAGTAGGTTTTAATGATGAGAAAGTAACAAGGGCTCAGACCCTCTCCTCGCTGTTAAGGGGCTCAATAGGTAGCAAACAGGTGTTAGCTAGAAAACCAGAACATAGGGCACATGGAAAGGGTTCAAATCTGAGAAATACAAGAGAGTGGAAGTACAGAAGCTCAGAGAAAGGATGCTGTACGTGGATGGGTTAAGGGGGCACATAAGAAATGATGGCAATGACTGCCCAGGCTTCCTAATAGTAGTGATACTAGGTGAGGGTCGGGAAGTAGGAGCAGATGCAGAAGCTAGGGGACCTGAGTGCAGCCAAGTCTAGGCTGGCTGGTCAGGGAGCTTGGCACAAAGACAGAACTCTACCTGGCAAGAGTGTAAGCCAGTAGCAGGCAGACTGTATGCCAATTATCCCAGCATAACACGTAAGCTCAGCAGTTTAAGACCAACCTCGGCTACATAATAAGACAAAGAGGGAGGGAGAGTGGAGGAAGAAAAACTTTACTGCCAGTTGAGGGACCCCCCCATCCAAAAAGAAAAAGAATAGACCTCTGTCTAGCAGTCAGCCATTACCTCCATCCAAGTGAACTGTATCCTGCTTGGAATGCATTCTTGAATCTAAATAGGGTCACTCCCCAGAATGACAAATCAGGTAATCTCCCATAACAGATATCAACACAGAATCAAAACATCACATGCACACTGGCCACCCTGCACACTGCATCTCCAAGAGATGACAGGGACTCACCCTTTACCGTGGGCCAGACACTGGGCCCAGCACTTTGCTTCTTGCCAGAAGAAGAAAGCAGCATGTGTCACCCTCCAGTGTCTACACCAGGAAGTATCTACACAGTCTTGAAAACACAAAAGTAAGACTTAGACCTTCACGGCCTGCCTCTCGGTAAGCAGACACTTCTGCTGCCTACACCAAGGAGGAAAGGGCCTGTCTAGAAGGGGACACTCCCCCCACCCCATTGTGTGCAGACTTGCTGAATAAATCAAACCATCTTATGGTATACCTTGCCCATGACACCGGCTCACCACACTTGCCAACCTCAGCTTCTGATAAGAACAAAAGTCACATTTGATCTCCACCAGAAAAGTGGCGGACATGGGGGGTATTTCTGAACCTCAATTTGTACTAATAACAAGCCACTCAACAGACAGAGGTTGTTTAGGTGTTTAGATGAGGAAACTATGGTACATT